>NC_088335.1:7035000-7145000 GCF_036884655.1 Musa acuminata AAA Group
TCGTCACAAAGTTATCATCTCTACGACGAAAGATACATTGCAGAATTCCAGCCGCATAGCACCATCTGTTTGATCTTGCTACTGTGCTTTTTCTATCCAAATTTCTATGAAATTTTTATGACATCTTTGACACTTCTTAACAGTGGATTTCCCTTTGGTTTCATCAAAAAATTCTCAATATAAACTACTGATCTTTTATGTCCAATATGCTGCACTTGAATTGCAGAATTCAAGCCGCATAGCACCATCTGTTTGATCTTGCTACTATGCTTTTTCTATCCAAATTTCTACGAAATTTTTATGACATCTTTGACACTTCCTAACAGTAGATTTCCCTTTGGTTTCATCGAAAAATTCTCAATATAAACTACTGATCTTTTATGTCCAATCTGCTGCACTTGAAAATCTATGCTGCAGAAAATTTCAGCTGCATATCGTTGCCTTAACCCATCTATTTCCAATCTTTTTGAATGAAATTTCTTATACACTTTATAGATAATCTTGGCTTCCATCTAAGATTGATCTATTAAGAAATTCATCTCTAAAAACGATTTTATGTTGTTGCAAATTTTCATCGTAACCCGCTGAAATTTTTCGACGATAATTCTGCAATTGCAACTTGCACCAATTTCCTTGCTGTTATACTGCCGAAATTTTCTTGATTAAATTATATATCCTTGCTGTCATATAAACTGTGATTTTGCTATCAATTCCCTCCTCAATTCTCCCAAGTTTTTGGTGGAAATTACGTCGAGAAACCGTTGTTTCTTCGACGACAATTCTACTCTTACAAGACAGCACATACTTGCTGCAACTTCCACGGATTTCTGTCAAACCTTTGCTACCATCTACCACAGATCCAAAACTTTCATCCACAGCCCTAAAACTCTACTAAACCACACCCTCAAACTGCACCCAAAACAGCCACAAAACAAGCCTAAACCGCAGCCTACATCCACCAATCCACCAACACTTTCGACCATCACTTCTCTCAACCTATACATGCCTTTAACCCAACAGCAAAAGAGAGATCTTAACATCATTGATTTGGGGCCATATACTATGGCATCTAAGGAGGCAATCAATGCTAAATTCGAAGCCTTGGAGGCGCGAATGGAGGATAAGATTCGGACGCTCTTTACCGAACTCAGATTGGGCCGACCACTAAGCCCGAAAAAATCATATCAAGGAGAGAGCTTTGCCCAATCACACCAAGCCCGAAGAGATGACTTCCAAGGGAGGAGAGGCTCTATGACCGACCCTAACTATCCATGCATGAGAGTGGACTTCCCTAGATGGGAAGAAGGAGACCCGATTGGTTGGATCTCACGCGCGGAGCGATATTTTTGGTACCACAAAATCGCAAATGCATCTATGGTGAAAATTGCAGCTATACATCTTGAAGGGGATGCTATACAATGGTTTAAACAGTTTGAACATACTTATGGAGTCCTTTCATGGCAACAATTCAAAGAAGGATTGCTGATCCGCTTCAGACCAACCGATTACGAGAATATTGACGAACAACTAGCAAAGATCAGACAAACCTCCACCATTCAGGAGTACCAAACCAGGTTTGAAAGGTTATCTAATCAAAATCATGATTGGTCTCAAAAACAGCTATTGAGGACCTTCATTGAGGGCTTGAAGCCGGAGATCCGAGGAGAAGTTAAAGCGCGACAACCGTACACGCTTATGGCAGCCATCTCTTTCGCACGACATCAAGAGGAGCAATTGAACCATGAAGCTCGGAGGACTAGGGTCACTCCTCAACTAGTAATATTGAAGCCCTCAGCCCCCCCTACTATCGACCAAGTCCCTGCACCAAAGAGGTTAATAGGAGAAGAGCTTCAGGAGCGATATGCGAAGGGGTTATGTTGGCATTGTGACGAGCCGTGGAGCCGTGAGCATCGCTATAGTAAAGGAGGACTTCTTATGATTGAACCGATAGAAGAAGAGGTCATTGAACATTCAGAAGAGAGCCTTGAACATGAAGAAAAAGATGCAGAAGAAGAGCCACAACCGACCGAAGTTACGGTACAAACACTAGCTGGCTACTCAAACCCGCAAACGATGAAAGTTGGACGCCTTCTCAAACAACAACCGATCACTGTTCTCATCGAGACGGGCAGCACTAATAACTTCCTAAACAGTAAGGTTGCTGTCGATATGAACTTACCTATTGAGAATTGCAGCAGGTTTGTCGTTACGGTCGCCAACGGTCGGATTTTGAAGTGTGATCATAGGTGCCCGCAGGTGAAACTGTTGCTGTAGGACCAAGAGATAATTGCAGATTTCTTCCTCCTCCCTCTTGATGATCATGAGGCCATATTCAGAATTAAATGGTTGATGACATTAGGTGATATTTCTTGGAATTTTATACAACTATTTATAAAATTTTACAGTAAGGAGAAACAGGTGATACTGCATGGGAAACGTGAGGGCGACGTAACGACGATTTGCACACAACAAATGGAGAAGGTTTTGCATAAAGCATGCAGCGGCTTTTTGGTACAACTTGAGCAGCAAACTAAGGGAGAGCCAACAGAATTTGAAGATCCAAATCTACTTCCTTTGCTTACTGAATTTTCAAATATATTTGACGAACCGCGCAACCTACCTCTTACCTGTCGGCATGATCATTGTATAATGATTCTTCCAGGCAAATCTTCAGCAAATGCTCAGCTATATCAGTATCCACATCTCCAGAAGGATGAAATAGAAAGGATTATAAAAGAGATGCTCGAAACAGGAGTTATTCGGCCAAGTAACAACCTCTACTCTTCGCCGGTGCTACTTGTACGCAAGAAGGACGGAACAAGGCGAATATGTGTTGATTACCGAGCTCTCAATGGCATAATCATCAAGGACAAAAACTTTATTCCAATAGTAGATGAATTGCTAGACGAAAGGGAGCACAAATCTTTACAAAGCTGGACCTTTGATCCGGGTATCATCAAATACGAGCATGCGAAGAAGACATACGGAAAACCACATTTTGAACACACAACAACCATGAATTTTTGCTTTCTTCAACAAAAGGTGGAATATCTTGGGCATATCATATCAGAGGAAGGTGTGGCAGTGGACCCCTTCAAAATTGGAGTAATGCAAAACTGGCCGACCTTGAGAAACATAAAATTGCTACATGGCTTTTTGGGTTTAACAGGCTACTACCGCAAGTTCGTGAAAAACTATGGAAAGATCAGTGCACCACTTACTTCCTTACTAGAAAAAGATGTCTTCCAATGGTTGGACAGAGCCTCCGCTGCCTTCGACAAACTTAAGGCAGCCATGACGATGACGCTGGTGCTAACACTACCAGATTTCAACCGACCCTTCATTATTGAGGCCGACACATCTGGAGTCAGAATTTGAGCCATTCTCATGCAAGATGGTCGACAACTCGCATACACTAGCAAGGCATTATCTCCCTCCGATCAAAATATGTCAACATATGATAAGGAGATGCTCGCCATTGTGCGCGCAGCAACGAGGTGGAGATTGTACTTGATCAGGCGATACTTTCAAATCAAGACCGACTATAAAAGCCTAAAATATCTCTTGGAGCAGAAGATATCTTCCCCCGAGCAGCAAAAATGGGTAACAAAACTTATTGGATTTGATTTTGAAATAACTTACAAAAAGGGGAAAGAGAATGTTCTTGCAGATGCGCTTTCGCAGCTACCCGAGCAAGTTGAAGTTTCGACCGTTTCACTTCCGACCAGCGACTTCCTTGAGGATATTAAGATGGAATGGCAGGAAGATTCAGATACTAGTAAGATTATAAAAAAATTGGAGGAAGCACCAAGCCCCATGGCTCATTACAATTGGGACTCAAAAGAATTACACTATAAGGGATGCATTGTGCTTGTGACAAATTCTACTTGCATCTTCAATAGCAGATTTTGGACAAAGTTATTCTATATGCAGGGTACTAAATTGAAAAGGAGTACGACATATCACCCACAAACCAACAGCCAACCGGAAGTTTTAAACAGGTGCTTGGAGACAGCCCAAAGCCACCCACCAAATATGACTACCCAAAGAGAACTCGAGACCCAGCCAAGTGCCATTATTGATCGACGGATCGTGACTCGACGACGACGAACCACTAATGAAGTGCTAATACAGTGGGCGAACCTACCAAAAGAAGATGCCACTTGGGAGAACTATGACGACTTGAAGATCAAATTCTCAGAATTCATGAATCATCAGCCTCGAGGACAAGGCTGATTTGAAGAGGGCGGGTCTGTTAGGACTCTAGCTTGGAGAGTCCTAATTGTGAGGGGCATTCATGTAGGAGGTTTTTTCTTAGAGAAGAATTAGGAGTTGTAAGGGAATATGAGTCTTGAGTAGGAGTTCTATTAGGAGTTGGTTAGAAGTAAGAGTCTTAAGTAGGAGTCCTATTAGGAGTTAGGGTTTAGAAGCCCTATAAATAACCATGTATTCCTTCTTTTTTCTTAAGCAATAGATGAATCTTTTCTGCAGCCTTTGAGCAGCAACTTGGAGGGAGGAACCCCTATAGAGTTCCAAGGAGGCCGATCCCCTAAAGAGATCAACCCCAAGTTTAGAATCTGCAAGGGTTCTAACACTATACCAAGGTAGTCTTTTTTGCCCAGGCCAGTACATACCGAACTGGTATATAACAGTACTATATATATACACACACACACATACTTTTTTGCCCAGGCCAGTACATACCAAACTGGTATATACCAGTACTACACACACACACACACACACACACACATACCCCACCACCCCCCTACATGCCTTCCCACCACCCACCACACATCACTGACCGGGTATGCTCCTCCTCCTTTTCTTTCTTCCTCTTCCTCCTCCTCTTCCATCACCCCTCCACTTCTTCCTTCCTCACCCTCCTGCTCTTCCTCCATTGGCCTCTTCTTTCTTTCGCTTCACCCTCTTCTATACATACTACATGTCAGTGTTCTGTGTATCAGTACACCAACAAAAGTGGGTACATACTGGACCGGCCAGAGACCGTATAAAATTGCAATCCTTGGTTTATACAGTTAGCAGGCAGTAGAAAATCTTAAACACAATTATGCAAGAGATTGTATACCCCCTGGAGCTTAAAAGAGTATGGTTATAGGCTAGAACAATAGGTCTGACATAGATATTTTTAAAAAAGTCAGATAAACAAACAAAAAGACCAGTTGTCTTCTTAAGTAGGAAAGAAGTCAATATGTACTGAGCTCCAGAACTTCTGACAAATAAGAGCAAAAGAACTTATATATACCTGTATTTTACAGCATAAAAGCAAAAAAATGTATTCGCTATAATAATAAGATACACCTGTATTTTACAGCACAAGTTCATTCACTACAATAAGTTACTGACATTTTTTAGAATCATAATTCATTCATCTGAAAAAGATGGACCACCAAATAACCAGGACACTGTCACATGAAGGTTTACTCGAATATTTGACTGGCTTGAACTCCACATTCCAAATGAAACCAGCTTCAAATCTCCACACCTTCAACAAACAGGATGATCATGACATTAAAATGAAAAGAAAAGGTGGTTCATCTGAAGTCATGCTACTTGTTGCTAATGTCTTGTATGATCATAATTTTGAGAGAGCTTGTTCTATTCTCTTAATGGGATTTTTTTTGCCATTGAGAAGAACACCTAAATTCTGCAACAAAGATTGTAGTCTTCCCATTTTCCAGACTCTTCTCACATCCAGGTGTATTTTTGAAAGTTGCCCTAAGATTGCAGGAGTTTGAACTACAACCAAAACATGACGCTTTCAAGCTGCTCGATAGTTGTTTCGGTTTTTAGCAGAAAAAACTTCCTGCTTAATTCAACAGAACTGCATACTAATTCCACATCTTGTAACATGAGATAATTCGAGATATGAAAAAAGAAGAAACATTGTTCACCAAAAATGTTCCAAATTAAAAGAAATGAACAGGAAGAAAAGTATTCAGTGACCTGGATCTAGTGGGAAAAAAAGGCCATATGGCTTCAAGTACTCATTCAGTTCAATCCATCCAATCCCTGGCTCAACAACTATATCCAAGTCATCAACATTGAGTGATTTAAATTTCTGTCACAAACAGCATAAAATGGTTAGAGGCATTATCTGTGAATAAGGTCAATCCAGTTTTGAAAGTAATAAGTCATGGAGCAAGAGGTATATGGGAATGATAAATTTCTATCCATTTCAACGAACCACAACGGAACAAGTTGCCTGATTATCTGAGGAGGAACAATTATATATATTTTTTCTGTAGCCATACATCACATGGAGGTTGTCTATCTATAAGCTCTTTCACCCATTCCATATCTATTAACAAATCAAGAACTTCTTAAACAAAATTACACCACAGAGACATCATATCAAACACTACATGAGGATGTCCAGCATCTCTGAAAATAATTTTGAGAACTTAACAAGGTTTTCAAGTCACCAGAATTTCTAGGAAGGCAAACCAAAAGAAAAGAAATATTTAATATGCAATAAGTGCAAACAGCTGTCAAACCCCATAAAGCTTAACTCTCCTCTAGCACAGGATTAATGAAATAGCATATAATCACAGTTACACAAAACAGATGAACAAATAAAAAACACAACCCAAAGGAAAACCTTAAGCCAATGTTACTAACTAAACCCATTCTTTCAGTGAGAAACAACAAAACCAAATAAACTTGATTATAGGCATTGCAACAGCAGAGATGGAGCTTGGATATATAAATAGAACAAATTCATAAAAAACACATTTTCCCTCTTAAAGTTCAGTCATTAGAGAAACATAGCTGATTTTGGCATTTAATCTCATAAAAACTTATGATTAGATCATGTAACACCATAAACACATTTAAAGGACATATGTTTATCAAATCCATTAGAAGTAGATCAACCGTCCATGTCGATAAAACTTCATTTGGGACTCTATAAATATTAAGTACGAAGCTTACTTTCATTAGTGACATGTCAATGCATACACCTCCATGAGGGGCTAAAGTTTGTCCCTCAAGTGAAGTTGCTCCACCATATGGAACGATAGGAACCTGCTTCATTTAGATACCCCAAAATAAAGTTTCGATCAGTATACTTTGTTCCAAAATTTGATTTTCTTAAAGTGAACTTTCAATCGACTTGATCTGTTTAAATTTTATATAAAGCATGCATCAACATCTAAATTTGGAAGCAGTAATTCAAATTTACAAAAGGAAATATAGCCCAGCACCATTGTTCAGAGGGGCACAATACCTTGTACTTATTACAAGCTATTACAATTTTCTGGACATCATCCTGTGATCTGCATTAAAGAACAAGATAATCAAACCTGATCTCAAAGACACGAATTGGAAGAGATGTACAACATACATGCATGTATGTTCCAACAATGCTCAGTTTTAACAACAATAAGCATGCCAACTCTCGGATCAATCGCTTTCAATAACTACAAAGTTTGAGTTCTGTTTAAGATTAGTGAACTCTGTGAGTGTTGTAAGCGTGGACAATCGTCTTCTCAATGCTATATAACTCCCACGTACAGATCATCTGAGTTCAGATCTACAAAGATAATTCCACAGCATCACCTTTCATATTTCCCTCTCTGGTTCAACACGTGACTAAAAAGGATAAGAGAATTTTCAGTGTGTAAAAACTGGATAGCCAAACACAAACTCCAAGTTACATAAGCTCAAAACAATAATAGATATCCAAATCTCTTACGAACAGGCAACGATGGAGTACTAGGACGAGAATACCTTATGCAAAAAGGGTTGGTACCTCGGGAAGACAATCACATCAGGAACATTCACAGCTCTGTGGAAGCTGTTCAGCGGCTTCCCATGAAAGCACCGCTCATCATAGTCCAGTGTCATGTTGTCCTAAGCACCAATCACAGCAAAGCAATTAAATAACCGCCAAAAACAAAACACTCCACCTCAAAACAATCATAATCATATCATTACCTGTAGAATATCCTTCAGCTCCTGGATGAACTCATTGGAAACCTTCCTATGAATACCCTTCGCCACCAGATCAGTGCTATCTTTCCCTCCGAGGCTGATTCAAGCATAACACGGTAACATCAATCCGAAAAAGAGTCGGGGAAGAAAGAACAAGGGAAAGGGAAAGGGCAGAACACCGGAGATCGAGGCCGGGATCGCAGAGGGAAGAGGAGGCCGTGAGGCGAAAGGGGTCGAAGGCGAGGGCGGCGCCGGCGGAGGCGGCGACGGCAAGGGGGATGAGGGCGGCGCGGGCAAAAGAACGAAGGCGATCTCCAGAGGCGTCCGATCGCGGAGGGTGGGAGCGGAGGGTTTGATGGAGGCAGGCTTTGCAGGAGGCTGCGAGGCGAGAGAAGGAGAAGCACCTCATCGCGCGCAACGAAAATTGATATCAACCTATGAAACTAACGGAGCAATCAACTTGCTAGCACAAGTGTAAGTAAACCGAGCAATGACGGGTCAGAACACACACATTTAATCTAAAGTTCGAATTTGGAAGAAGCGTAGTTTCCTCTTATAAATTTTAATGAAGCTGTTTTTCTTTTTCGTTAAAAAGATAATAAGTTTGAGAATTTTCTACTTACCAATAACTTTAAAAAAAATTTAATCTCCATTAGCCATTATCGCTCCACCCATCGCTCTCTCTTGCTCGCATGTCTCTATGAGCAGGTTAGCCTCATAAGCTAGACTCATGCTAATCCCATCAATCATCCCCCTGTGTACAACAACCCTGGGGTTCAATGAGAGCGACCAAAGTTGGCATAGACAGTTTATACCCGTGACACCTCTGGATCCAAAGAGAGTGTAAGGGTGATGACATTGGCAACACAAGAAGGAGGAGGCAACAACAAGTCTAATGAAGGCCACGCCAGGGGCGCTTTGCAAAAAATTTTCAAAGTTAAAAATATTTTTAAAAATTCTCAAATTTAAGATTTTTTTAAAAATCACCATTATTTTTTTACACATTTATCCTTGAAAATTTTATAGATAGAAGTCTTTACTCATTTGGAATTCTATTTTTTAATCTCCATTAGTCATTATCGCTCTAACCATCGCCCTCGTTTGCTTGCGTGTCTCTATGTGTAAGTTAGCCTCATTAGCTATACTCATGCTAATCCTATCAATCATCCCCTCTCCATGTGCGCAATAACGCTGGGGTTCGATGAGAGCGACCAAAATTGGCATAGACAGTTTATACCCGTGACACCTCTGGATCCAAAGAGAGCGTAGGGGTGATGACATTGGCAACACAAGGAGGAAGAGGCAATAACAAGTCAAATGAAGGCCATGCCAAGGGCGCTTTGCAAAAAATTTTCAAAATTAAAAATATTTTTAAAAATTCTCAAATTTAAGATTTTTTTAAAAATCACCATTATTTTTTTACACATTTATCCTTGAAAATTTTACAGATAAAAGTCTTTACTCATTTGGAATTCTATTTTTGATTTTTATACAACAAACAATAAATTTATATTTTTAGAAAATAACTTATCATTTTATAATTTCATCTCATGAATCTTAGAAGATTAGTAAAAACAAATCAGACTGCATCACTTATATATATATATATATATATATATAATGCCAAACAAGAACCCTTTACCCAAAAAAAAAAAAGACTTTTCATGCCCAACAATAGATTTTGTTAATTTAGAATTAGATACTTGGATTTACATTAAGAGCTCCAAAAGTTGAATATGAATGTTAGCGGTTGGAATGAAGGTGTTACATAATTCAAGGGGCACACCCAATAAGCGATTAGAGTCAATGTAATCTTGCCTCCAAATGTTGACTCGAACTGATCTTTTGAATAATTTTACCGTTGTACCAAAACCACCACATAATGATGAGCATTGACAATGTGGAATACAACAGCAGCTGTCATACTACTGATTTACATGTCAAAACATAAGAATAAAAAAAAAACATAACAAGGGAAAAATCACTGGACATGTTCTACAATGTCTCATTCTCATTTAGCAGGTGAATTCAAAATAGCATTTCCCAAAGAAATGTAAGTATATCCTGAAAACAAAATACTCTGTTCCCATCTTAATAATCTCATGATTCTGTAATCAAATAAGAATGATCGTAGCATGTACGAAACTCGATTGAGTTCAGGCTTGCAAAAGAACACTAGACAAAACAAAATTAAGCCACCTCATCGATCTCATGAATTGCAATCTGCACATGCTGATAATGTCTGAGATCCAAGTTGGAATCACAATTAATTAGAAAATTATCCATGCCACTGAAAAACTGAGGTATAGAGACACCACCCAGGAAGTTTGTTTTCTCACGATACTGGCAGCAGATGAAAGCCTATAAACCATAAAAATGAAAAGGGAAAAATAAGTAGTTAAACTATAAAACTTTCCCTAACTTGAAACTGAAATCAACTATGCAATTCTTGTAGGAACCATTATCCCACTCGTAATATTTCGTTAGAGATGTGTAATAACCTATGAAAAGGAACTATTCAAGGGATAGAGTTCTACCTCCCTGATGTAGGCTTAGTTGTTAAGCCAAAGCCAAATGGAAATAGTGGATCATAGTGCTTATCCCCAACATTCATGGGGAGTTGATCCACAGACTTGAACCATGTTCGTGAAAGCTTTCCTGTGAATCCATAGTCCCCAAAGAGAACATCAGTGAGACCTTGGCCTTCAGACCCAGGAAGCCAAGCTGCAACAAGAGCATCCACCAAGGGAACATAGGGCTCAATCATGACAGGCCTGCCAGAGATGATAACAACAACACATTTGATGGTACCGCACACAGTCTGAATAATGCTTGGGCCAGGGTCTGGAAGCTCGAGGTTGAGGTTGTCGCCAGCAGTTTCAGTATAAGGTGGTTCTCCCACCACAACAATGGCATAGGAGAAGTCATTGCCTTTGACAATATTGCTATCAGGGTTCTCGGAGTAGACAACTTCCGTTGAAGGGTCAATAGCAGATCTAACAGCATCAAGTATGGTTGTTCCTGCATGGAAGACAATGTTAATTTCAAAAGCTATAACTATAGTGCCATAATTCTTTCAGAAATACATCAAGCATTTGTTCTAATTAGTAATTACATGCATTATCCTAATCAAGCATTCTCCTAATGAGGTCTCTGGTGGAATATTATCAGGAGAATACCCGTGAAATCTCCATAACAAATAGACTGAAACAAATGCAATCATACGCCAGCTGACCCACTGTGATCATATTAACCCATATATATGTTCATCGTTGCGAGACAAGCATCAAATTTTCAAACGATATTTCAAGTGACAGTCATCATCATGAATCCTATTTCATGTATATAAACTATAATGCAACAAATATTAAACTTATCGGGTATAAAATCATATAAGCTTTATGGTCTTTATTCACAAATTGGTTGCTCAAAAAAAGTTGAGATGTGACCCACGAGTTTTCATGACACCATGCAAGACTAAGATGATAGAATAATACTAGTATTAGTTAGCTAAACTGTCAAAAAAGAGGTAGTTTAATATAATTAAAAATAACTTCTAAAATGTTACGATGAATATGCTGTTGATACTTATGGATATTGTTTGTAAGAGAAGGGTTTAAACTGAACTTCAAACTCATACGCAGATGAGTTTGAAGAGTTCTCATGCTTAATGGTAGAGCAGACCATGTCATCTTAATTTCTATTGGTACTAATTGTTCAAGATTTATAATTCACATGTTAATCCAAAGGTTCCTCTTTCATTGAAATTCCACACCTAGTAGGACAATGACTACAACTAGCTGATCAAGTGTATATTATATGAATACAACTAGCTATGTTGGTATGCAGAATGACAAAGGTTAACTTATGAAGAATACTCACCAACTGTGATGTTTCCACTATCGCCTTGCCATTCGATTGTCCATCCACCACATTGATAACCCAAATTGCTAGCATGACTTCCGGCGATAAGGATCTTTGCAGCCTTTTTAGGGAGAGGCAAGAATGAATCATTTGTAGATTTGCCATTTTTCAGTAGCACAAGTGATTTTCTAACAGCTTCCCTTGCCAAGTCTCTATGCTCCTGATTAAATGCCAAACCATATAAGAGGTACTTCTGAAAACCAAGACAATTCTTGGAACAGCAGGGAAAAATTATAACCTTCTTTCCTAGCTGATCAACCAAGCTAAGATCAGCCAGAGGGTTCTCAAAGAGACCAATAGTGAATTTAACCCTAAGGATTCTTCCTACAGCATCATCAATTCTGCTCAAGGGGATGACATTCTTCTTAACCAGGGATGTCAGATCATTAATAAACTCAGAATAGTTGTATGGAACCATCACCTGCCCAAAATAGGGATGATGAGTATGAAAATAAGAGGAACATGTTAAGATGTCAACAGAAGATAGCTTTGGAATCTTTTAGCAAGAACAAATTTCACTATTAGGGTTTATTGACTTACACAAATTAATGATTGCACAATAGCATGGGAACATACTGACCATATCAATACCAGCACTAATTCCAGCTTGGACTGAGTAAGTGTAATTTGCACCTGGCGAGCTGGTGATCCTATCAATTCCCTGCCAATCTGAGATTACAAAGCCCTGAAAGATTTTTTTTTTTCAAAATGAAAACTTTATCATGTTAGAAAAAGAAACGTTGACACATTTGTTAAAGACAACATTCAAAATCATGTGCTTGTTCTTTCAAAAAATAAATCTACACTGGAGATACCCTGAAGCGAAGAGTGTTTTTAAGGTAGCCAGTGACTAGATCACGATTTGCATGCATTTTAACTCCATTCCAGCTTGAGTACGACACCATAATTGTCGATACACCTTTTATAATTGAGTTGAGGTAAGCAGGCATATGGATGCTAAGTAGGTCAGCACGGTTGACAATGGTGTTATTCTCATTAATACCATTATGCGTCCCACCATCACCAACATAATGCTTTGCACAGGCTGCAACTTTCTCCCTGATCAATCAGAAAGTATCAAGACAGACCTCAAAAAATCAAAACTGTTTGAATCGTTGCAAGAATTCGACATTAAAGTGACGGAGCATGGAAAAGAATGTATGGAAAAAGCATTGAGGGCATAACTCTTTTGACCCTGTTATGTTATTTTCTTTCTGCTGTGTGCTTCTAGCAAATTAGCATAATATTTCTAGATGGAGATGAATGTGTTGAGGCTGGAGCACTGGGCCATTTTTTTTCTTTTATATGAATCAGTGTCAGCCCAAGTCAATAGTAATGGAGAAAATTAAATAGTATAAGCCTTTCTAAGAAACAGATAAACAACCTACCCATTTTCTTTGTAGTAAAAATGGAAAAAAATGCATATGCTTTAAGAAGGCAATAGCCCAGTCTAGATAAACATTTTAGTTTTATTGGATAAAGAACACATTTTATATGCTTCTAGAATTCAAACACATTTTACTAAAAGTAATCTCCGTGTATTAACAAAGAAAAATCAATAGGATGAACTTAGGTGATTTACGAGACTCAATCTGGAATTTACTAGTGGCTGATGTGGTCCTCTCTGTTGATCGTGTATCATGAAAGGGCAGCAAATTGATACTCTTCTACAATTCCATACCTTGTCAGTCAGCATGCTCCTACGTCAGCTGCCACATGCTAAAATCAAGCCTAGTCATATGTTGTCACCTTGAACACATTGTGTCCGACCATGCTGATTGATATGGAAATCTTTGGTCCTTTCTTGTCCCTTGGCTGTATGATTAGTTCTTTAGCATATAAATAAGTGGACTCCTATTTTAAGGTCTAATTGACTTCAGTACATAACAATACTTATATCGTATATATTATCAAGGTATGTTCACAGTTATGAAATTGCAAACATTTGTATTATGAGCTAATATATCATAGAACTGTCTAGAGAAATTCAGAAAAATATCAAATTGGAAAGTTTAATCAAGCATTATTTCTTACATTTTATTTAAAAAAGACAGTTTTTTAAACATGCAGTCAACATGTGTAAAATGAATATCATACATGAACAACCAAAATCTTGCTGGCTGTGCCTGGAAGTTATATAACAAAGTAAGTTTCAAGCTTTCAGACATACGACGTATGATTGAAAGAAAACAGGGATACCAAGAGGTTGCTGTTGGAACCTACATGCATATTATAAGTCTGATAAAAAGTCCGACTATAATGTATAAATGTAAGAGGTCACTTACTTTCCAGAAACATATGGAACACCTTTTCTGTATTTAGCAGGCACGTCTCCCTGTAATCCAGGGATTATTTCTGTCATTTGCTGGACAATGTTGTGGTCTTCACTATAACTTTCGTAACACCGTCCCCATCTTGGATCTCTGCAAACCTGCACAAAACCCAACAGAAGCAAATTCAAACGTGCTTTTGTTTTTTAAATCAGGGTACAGATAGCAAAATGCAAGATAATGGCATATGTAATGCATTAACATACCGCAATGCATGGAGCAAAGACATATGGGATGCCTGTTGCCCTTACTTCAAGGGCAGTTGCTGCGCCAATCCTCTTCACAAGTTCAGGATCCCTGGTAAATAGACCAGTTTAATATTAAAAACAACAAAACAAGTGGATGAGGCATCTAAGAAACATGCCTTTTATTTTTCACTGACTATATTATGCTAACATTGTAATGACAAATATAGAGCAGCAGCAACAGCATTCTTGCATTCAGGTTGCCAACGATGGTTATGATTGAAGAATATATGTTAAACTAAATGGATAGTATGAGATTTACACAAGATGGATTCAATACTGTAATAAAATTTTCAGATACGCATACAGCTAGCTCTTCCTCTGTATCAGTTGGAGAACAAATTTTTTTATTTTTAGTTGTTTGATTTTCAATAATCATTTAAAAAGTGATACCATTGGAAAACAATTAAGTTACATCTAGGATAAGGTTAAGCAAAAGAATATGGAGTTCCACATAGGCGAGAATGAAATAAACACTCGATTGAAGCAGCAAAATGAGTTTATACATGCCTGGTAGCTCCAAGACCAATATTATGAGGGAATATTGTTGCTTTATAAACATTATTATGTCCATGAACAGCATCAATCCCATAAATCATTGGAATCCCCAGCCTGGTTGAGAGAGAGCCCTTTTGAAATTCATTTACCATATTCACCCAGTCTGCAACACTGGCTTCAGGACGAGGCACACTCCCTCCACCACTCAACACGCTACCTGGTGCGCATAACTAATTCAGTACAGTTCATTCTTTTCAATCATATGATATCTAAGACACGAGAAAGGTTATCATAATGGAAATGCAGATATTTTTACCTATGAAGTAGTTTTTCATGACTTGAGCTGATGCAACCTCGCGCTCAATCTGGGTCATCTGACCAATCTTTTCAGCAAGGGTCATCCGATCCATCAAGTCCTTGATTCGAACATTGATTGGCTGTTTAGGATCCTTGTACTTCATATAATCTGCTTCTCCAATATATGCCCAACACATCAATAACAGAAGATACAGGCAAAATTTTCGACTTCTAGCCATCCTTCTTCCAACCGCAGATTGTCTCAAATATTTCTTTGGAAAAAATTTTACAGTCCAAGCTTCACAGTGGGAAAAAAAAATTCAAACTGGCAAATTGTGACACATAAATAGAAGGCCAGAAGTTGCCTGAATCATTAGCAAGTAAAATAAGTAACTAATCAACCTGGTCATCATTCTAACATTTAATTAAAGAATGATAGAAAAAACAAGCAAAGACAGAAAGAAGTGTGGACCATTATGAAGGGAGAAAGCACGTAATTGTTGGACAGCTATCGTCACAATATTAGAAATGAAAGTAAAACCAGCCAACATTCCAGAAAAAATAATGAAGTAATCGACATCAGTAAGACACTAAATGCTACAGAAACAAAGAAAAATAAGAACAAGTGTAAAAGTATCAAATACTGATGTTTTCTTTTTCCCTGAGAGAAACAACACCTACAAAGAAAACAAAAAAGGACAGTTTATTCATGAACGCAAAAACGAAAGAGAAGAAATTGAGCAGCTCGTCCATCCTACTTATAGTTTATTCAAGAACACAATAAAGAAAGCTCAAGAAAGAGAATAAATTGTGTGGCTCCTCCATCCTACTTATAGTTTATTCAAGAACGCAATAAAGAAGGCTCAAGAAAGAAAAGAAATTTTGCAGTGCATTCATCCTACTTAAAGTTTATTCAAGAACACAATAAAGAAAGCTCGAAAAGAGAAGAAATTGTGCAGCTCATCCATCTTACTTATAGTTTATCGAAGAACGAACGCAATAAAGAAAGAAAAGAAATGTTGCAGCTCATTCGGCCTACTTATAGTTTGTTCAAGAACGCAATAAAGAAAGCTAGAAAAAGAGAAGATATTGAGCAGCTCGTCCATCTTACTTATAGTTTATTCAAGAACGCAATATAAAGAAAGCTCAAGAAAGAAAAGAAATTGTGCAGCTCGTCCATCCTACTTATAGTTTATTCGAGAACGCAATAAAGAAAGCTCAGAAAGAAAAGAAATTGTGGAGCTCGTCTATCCTACTTATAGTTTATTCAAGAACGCAATAAAGAAAGCTCAAGAAAGAGAAGAAACTGTGCAGCTCGTCCATCTTACTACAAGCAAAAGATCATGAAGCAACGCTACCTTATCCTGCACTACATTCCTCTCTTCTTTCTCTCATCTTTCTACTTTACCAGATTCGTCTCCTTGTTTCCTAGCAAAAAATCTCTCTTTTTCTTTTCCTCTCTCTCTCTCTCTCTCTCTCTCTCTCTCTTTCATTTCCAAGATCGTCAGCAGCGACTAAGCGTTACCACCCCCAAGAAAACAAAACAAGAAAAAGCAGCAAACAATACCTTCAGAAGATCACAATTAATCCCCATCACTGCGGAAAATTTCGTGAAACAAGACAAGCATCATCATCGCTTTAACCCTAAAGATTCCATTACACGATAGAGCAGATCAACCGAACCATTCCGAACTCGAGATCGCTGGCTTGAAATGGGGGAAGAGGAGGAGCATAGGAAGCGTCAAGAAGCCACACTAGCCCGTCAGGGATCCTTCTTCCTTGTCGGAAATAAACCTTGGAATTGGATTCCTATATAGCCAAGAAAAGCTTGTTCTTTGTCTTGCCTTTATATTTCACTTACAAGTTTAGTCCCCCCTTTCTTTTATACTACTGAGAACCTTTTATTATTAACAATCCCTTTTTAAAAAATAATAAAATATTAGTATACCGATTTTATAACTTATGTATTACCGATTTTATTTTTTTATTTTTTATTCTCATAATCCCTTATTTCATTCTGGTCGTCAACCTTCGAGAACGAAATACTACTACTTTTACTGTTGATCATGTCTCGTAAGGCTCACAATGCTGCAATGACGGAGGCACTGGCAATCTACGAGGCTCCCAAAGTAGGGTTTTGAATATTGATCCGTATTAACGTACCGATGTATAGCGTCGATACGTTAGGATGTATCGATGGTACACCCTAAAATCTTAAAAATATTTTTACCTAATTGATCGCTATATCTCGATAACGGTCAAAATCCAAGACAATACCGTTCGATGCACTTCAGTATCGATCAAAACACTGATACTACAGAATAGTCCGCGTACCGATATCCTTTCAAATTGGTACATCTCGCTTGTATCGAACGATACACATCAAAATTGAAAACCCTGCCTCAAAGTACGCTGCCACCATGCGTTGGAAGAACACTCCAGACCATCATCAACGACACCAATGTCTCCAAGCAAGTTCCTTGGCAACTCCAGGCTCTCGTTTCTGATGCAAAGCTCTTATTGAGCAAACTTGCATCCTTCTCTGCTAGCTTTATTCCAAGAACTCTTTAACTGCAAAGCCCACCAGCTTGCATCTATTGGTAGAACCTCACGGATGATTCGAGTTGTTCATCCAGTCCTCTGGCTATGTTTTTCTAATTTTAATGAAAGTTATTTTTGCTTCAAAAACAGAAAGCTCAAGTGTTCTATGAACCCCTTTTGCTTACCTAACAATGCTGCAAAAAGGGTGAAGTGTGTTTGAGATCTCTCTCGTGTTAATTATGTGAAATATAGGGTGAATAAAATTGGCATAAACCTTCATTAGAAGAAATCATAAGGAATGAATTTTCAAGGGTATTAACAGTATAACATGGATTATAGTTATGAAACATATACATATGTGTAATACCAAAGTAATTGCCATCCCTGAGCAGTTGCATTGAGCATGGTAGCTGTGGATCTTGAGTTCATTCTTGAACAACCAACCAAATAAAAAGTTACCAGTTTTGTATTCAAGATCACAGCAAAGCACATCTATCAGACAAAATAACATTGTCTTCGGATACATTTGATTACACCTTGAAATTATACATAATAAAATTTGACTTCTGGACAAACCATTTTGCAGTCTCAATGATTGAACAAAAGATCACACTCATTAGCTGCTAAAACATCTTTGGTAATATGGATTTAGGCATTTACCTGCAGTTTAATGCATCAAGATGATAGATTTTAGTGATGACACGAGAACTTGTTAGGCTTTCACTTGATGGGAAGACACTAAGTTTTCCAAGTACTTCTCCACATTGTCAAGGCCACAGAGCTCCTTGACCACAGGCATGGTTGCCGGCACTTCCAATCGAAATGATGATGAGCTATCAGAGCTAGTAGCAGAAGAGAATTCCATCCGAGCGGCTATTATGGCCTCCCTTGCTGCGGAATGAATTGAACTTGCCAGAACTAAAGGTGGTTCCCCAGAAGCTGCATGAAAGAATCAGAGAATTGAGCATCAGTCACGAACCCGAAATCAAATGATGAGAAAATGGTTTCTATGTGCACAGAAAAAATTTTCAATATAAATGACATGAAGTTTAATGGTTTAGTAAGAGCACACCAAGCATGCTTTGATGCTAGAGGAAAGCTGTTAACATGCAGTGTTGTCAATGCAAGATCTAATTAAAAGAAGCTGTGAGTATTTTGCACATTTTTTGACTTCTTTATGACAAGAAGAATCTGTGTGAATCTTAGATGGTATTTTGGAAGCTGTGTACAGCTTGTAGTTGGAGAGGAATAATAGAATGCTTAGGTGAGGATGTTATCAGTAGCAACATCAAAGGTTCTTGAGGCTGAGGTCTTTCCAGAAGCTGTTATGGCGGACAATTGCGACAAAGAACAGCTCTTAGATCTTTTAAACTGCCCTGTATCTTATGTTCATAAATGACAACTCCGGCATGCACACCGATGGGCGCACAGCATGTTTGTAGAAATAACAAAGGGTATGTGGGAAATTCAAAGAAAGCAGTCAGTATAGATGAGTTGAAGTGAAAGAGAACCTTTCGACGAGAGAACCCGTTTTTCATGATGTCCACTGTTCAATAATTTGACATTGAACTGCCTCGGGATGGTGTCAACAGTTGGGATTTTGTATGTCCAAGTACCATCTGAAATCACCAAGCCATCAGAGTTCTCAAGGTATTCTTCACACATGAAGAAACCAATGCCTTGAACAAATGCTCCTTCAATCTGCAGAAAAGGAGAGAGATAATTATTTGATATCATGATTGTTGCAGGCCAATAGAAGGTTGAAAGGAATATGATTGCAGTAATTAATAGGAGTTCCAGCAACTGCCTGCATGAATGAAATTATGAAACAATCAATGACTTTTCCATTATATCATATGAAAATAAATAAGCATGCCATGCGAAGTGCAGAAATATGTAAATGGCGGAATGCATGTCAGCTCATTTTGTCTGTAAACCTAGTTTCCAGTTTCCACTTGCAGCTGAGTCAAATAATTATTGTACAATGACAACCAGTAGTGCTAACCAAAAATAAAAATTATGCATCAATCTACTAAACTGGAAGATACGTACCCAACAATTTCAAGCATGGATAGGTAGTTCCACTCGTCTTTTATATAATTTGTCTTTTAGATGTAAACTGTAAAGAACAACAATATTGCACATACACAATATATTTAAAAAAAATTGCACTCATAAGATCTGAAAAATTCCTTATAGACTAAGGAGATTTTACATACACTATTAGTACTCTAACCGAAATTTTGTTAACCAGTTCAAAATCATGATAGATGACTCGCAAACAAAATAACGAGGAACACTAAGAGATCCAACCTGTCCCAAATCCACAGCAGGATTCAAGCTTTGTCCACAATCATATATAAGGTCAGTCCTCAAAATTATAGTAGCTCCAGTAAGAACATCTACCTCCACCTGAAATGCAACATAGTGTGAATCTGAGCATAAAGTGAACAAACATAAGTGTCAACAGAACAATATGGTGGTATCAAAAGTCAACAATGTGGATTTTAGCAGTGTATACAAAGTTACCTCACTTATAGCAGCTCCAAAATTGAGATAGCTAATAGAAGCATCTTCAGGAACCCAGTATGTACTCTCTGACAAGTTCACAGACTGCATATTTGCCTACAGAGAAAAGGGAGGCAAATCAAAATGTAGGAAGATGTAGTTACCTTGATAATTCTTGAGGATAAAAGTAGTTATCTTGATGATTTTCACTAACACGTTAATTCAGCATATTTTACTATTAACATGATGAATTGAAACTAGTACCAATATGAGAGAGAGAGAGAGAGAGAGAGAGAGAGAGGAATTTTACAAGTCCAGTTTTAACAAGTGAATCACATTTATTAACAATTGAACTTTGGTAGAACACTCACAATACTAATAAATGAAACACATGTATTAAATTATGTAAAATTCCTTTATCAGGATAATGATGCTACAGAACTTGGTCGCAGATATTCAAAAGAAATCCATTGGAGTTGGTTCAGTGCCAGATGACCATATATTAAGTAGAGCAATATAATTAGAATTAAAAACAACAACTAATAAACAAAAAATTAAATAGGATGTTTCTTAATTCACTAAAAGTAGGAACCACTCACCTGAAAAATTAGTGTATCCCATGAGATAGAACCTGTTTTGTCCTCTAAACTTTGCTTTAGAGACTTTAGTCTATCAACTAGAACATTGCAGGATAGACGAACTGCCTCACAACTTGCTTCAGATGTGGTGCTCCCAGCGGTCAAGCCTCCTTGAACCAAACTCAAAGTATCTGCCTGAATGATCCGCACCCTATCCAAAAGGTTTTGACTTCCATCAACCCATAATTGTCCAAGGGCAAATGCTGTCATTTGCTTCACCTTTGTCCACAGCCCTTGGCCAATCTCAATTCCTCCAACTTCGACAACGATTGAACCATCAGTTAGAATAGATACTTTCCCAGGTGTTGGTCGTAGCACTACTTGGTACACAACAGGTACCAAAGAAATTCCACGTTTTCTCCATTTATTGCAACTATTGAAATGCCGTATTATTTCAAGACGATCAAAGTAGCTAGCAGATGAAGCCAACTCATCAATCATAGTAGGTAAAGTATATTCAGGAGCATCTCCAGCGCTACCTTCATAATACAACATAAGACTATCATAGGTGTGGAGATTTTTCTTTCGAACAGAATTCACATCAATGGACAGGAATGATGCTACATGTTCAATAACAGATTCAGCAATAAAAGTTCCCTGTACTTCTCCTGGACCCCGCATAGCTGATTTTGTTGGAAAATTAGTCTTGCAGAGCCTAATATCAAAAGAAAGAGCACCCCAGTTGTACTTCTTTAGTGCTGATACCATGTTACATGGTATAATTATACTAATATCATCTGTTATTCCTGCATTGACTAAGATATCTACATGCAAGGCTGTAATTTTCCCGTCAGACTTGAAACCCACAGAGTAGTTTATGTGCATCGGATGTCGCCCTCCTGTCATTATCATATCTGTCTTGCGATCCAGATACATCCTAACAGGACGGCGCAATTTAAATGCTGCAAGAGCACAAGCAGTCGCAACCTAAACAGAAGATAGAATGTTCTTAGAAACTTCACATAGAGCTCGTAACTCCTAGTTATAGAGCAAGATTGTTGGGGTATAAGATCAAATTCAAGCACTGCTTGAAGAGGTAAAATTATGATCATTGAACCATGTTTAGTTTGGAGACATTAATGGTAGACATTTTACTGGATATTAGTGTACTACCACAGGATATAACTATTAGCAAATAACAATATGTAAATGTTGTCAGCTGCCAGTTCTTAAATAAACAAACCAAATGCAATGAATAACAGAAACAAAAAAGAGAGAAGTAGAAACATCCTGTTAAAACAAACAAAACCAGTCATATTATTGTAGCTTGCTGTCTCACCGAGAACCAAGGTGTATGACCCTACCCTCTAGAAATCAATGTCACTATTTCATGCTAGAATACCATTTTCTGTCTCTTCATCAAATAAGGTCAATAAACATTTTCTGAAAAGAAGAATGAAGATCATAGCATAAGGCTATAAGCAAGTGGAAAATGGAGAAGCCATATGTACCATATAGTGCATCATGCTGCAACATTTTATAAGTGAATTTGGGGGAGGAAGTGGGACATCTCACATAAGCACAGTCTGAAATAAGAAAATTTAAAAAATGGATTTTTCCCCAAAAAGGATGAAATTCATTGCAAGCCTGAGAGAATAAAACAAAGATTGTTGATCTCCTATTGCATAAAAAGTTGGAAAAAACTTCCGCGCAGAAGGGAGTATTAACAAAGATTCTGGCTCATTAACTATATAAAAGCATTTCATGTTAGATGCCCATTGGACCACTGCCTAACTCACAATAAGGATCAATAAAAAAATTTTATTGCTCATAAAAATGTTTTGATACTCACAGGCACTGATCTTGGTCCTTTCCCACCAAAACCTCCACCAACTCTTCTTGTAATAACCCGGACATTGTGAGCAGGTATGCCTAGGCATTTTGCAATAGTACCTTGTGCAATCTCGGGACACTGAGTTGAAGTGTAGACCAAAATACAATTGTCTTCGTCTGGTATGGCAAGAGCTGTTTGTGTTTCCATGTAAAAATAATACTGAGAACCAAGCTTCACCTGCATACAGTCATCACATAAGTGTGAGTTCCCTTGTAGACAGGAGGTTTATACACTGTATACATAAAAAACTAAAAGAAATATAAATTGGTGAACATTTTTTAAGACCAAATTTCAATATCTGAAACTACTACTTTTGGGAAATTATTTGCATTTCCAATTAAACTGTGACATAAGTTAAGTGTTATTATATTATATTTAATTGTTATTCTAATGATAGATTAAAAGAAATTTTCAAGCATACCATAGAAAAGACAAAGACTAGGCAAGCCACATTAAATTTAGTACTATACATTTCAGAAATATCTACAATTCTTTTCTCCACTTGTTTCTTTGTGGTCCCTTTCAAACCTATAACCAAATTTGTGCTTAACTAAACAGATGAATCTTACCTTTTCTATTTTCTTTTTCTTTTAAACATGGATAGCATTGGTCCACATGTGCATATCATGCAAGAGGCGCCAATATATGACAGCCAATTTCTGGATTGTATCTGTCAGTGACAAGAGTGTGACAAGTACAACATGGTTTGGTGTCATGCTAGAAAGGTATTGGCATACCCCTATGCCAGGAAATGATGATTTTTTTATTTTAAAATACTTTTGTGCTGGGGATATCTTAAGAAGTATCGTTATTTGAATGTAAGGACATGCAAGATTATTAAGCTGAGCAAATCCATGCTTTCATAGTCACATAATATATCCTCGCTATCAAGTATTTAGATTCTCCCATGCAACTACATGGCTAAATAACATGCAATAAGATTGGAATATTTAAACAATGGAAGAGTATCAAAGCCACATATTTTAAAAGTTGATTATTCTTTGAACAGTATAAGGATTTGCTAGAGATATGACTCCAGGTTAATTTTTGGCAAGAACACTTTGGTGAATGACCACTTTATCTGATCCTACAAATCACTGCATCTGCTTCCTTCTCACATTCATTATGTATTTACCAAGGAAGCACCTTATAGATGCATAAAATTGTCATGAATTCCATCATGAGGACTGATGGATGCGTAGTTGGCATCAAGGCAAAAGCCTAAAAAGAGACTCACTGTAGGTATGTAACAAAAAGAAAAACTCCCAGTTAGTGAAATCTCTATCTTGGTTGTATCCTAGGACTGGCCTCATTATTAACATCAAGTCATTAAAATCAGCAGAAAGGAAAAACAAAAAGAAGTGTACCTCAGCTGAGAGAATCTTGTGATCAGCTTCTGCCATTCCTTTGGAGAGATCTCCAACCTTTTGAGGGCACAAAAATGGAGGAACTTTGAAAAAGCTGGATCTTCTAACAGCATCTTCAACTGACAAAATTGGAGGTTCTAAGTTCTCAGTGCAATATTGTACATCTGCTTGTTTAGCAGCCATGTTAGCTTGTCTCTGTGTTTCTGCAATCTAAAGCAGAAATATAATAAGCTGTAGTTCATAGGAAACCACATATATGCACTTATCTATGCTTACATCAATATCAACAGCACTATTCAGCTGCAAACAGTTTTTCCAAGCAAGGATTAAAAGACTGGTCACACTAATCAGTACAGGCTGGTATTTGCCAGTTCGACCATGAACTGGTGGATGGACATGTACTGCTAGTTTTTGTCTGACCTTGGTTCATACTGGGCTGACCAACTGGTATGATTAGCAGGATATACTACCTGGTTTTAATTATTGAAATGGATTTATGGGATATGACAACAACAATGATAATAATGACAACAACAAGCCAAAATAGTTGGGGTCAACCTCATAGATCTTCTGTCGTTATTGAACTCTATCAAAAATAATATCCTTAATTAGATTAAAAGCATTCATATGCTTATTTCTAGTTTCTAGTAAAGTTTTCTTAGATCTTCCTCTATTTTTCCTCATACTACTAACAATAATTCAACGCTTCTAACTACATCGTCTATAAGCCTTCTTAGCACATATTCATACTATCTTAAATAATTCTCCCTTGATACCTCCTCCTCCTCCCACCTTATTCCTTATTTCTTTCATTTCTTTTATATTTTCTTTCTTTCTTTCACCTTCTCTCTCCCGCCTCCTTTACCTCTTCATCATTCTCCTCCTTGTGCTGGCTCCTCCACCTTGCTGCATCAGCATCGCTACCTCCTCCTCCTCCCCATAAGGGTCACTACCTCCTACAGCTAGGCCTATTCCTCAACCCCCCCTGCTCCCTCTTCTCTTTTTTTCTTTAGTCTATATGGTAATGACTTATAATGTGTCAGTATGTAGTTTCAGACTGATATGGTCCATTGTTAGCGCTAGACCCTGATTTTAAACCTTGCTTCCAAGGTCTACAAAAGCAAACCAAAGTGATTAAAACTCAAATTACCGAGAAGAATATGGATATACCACAATGCCAAGTGGCTGACCAGCACACTCAGTCAGAGAGTGAGCAAATAAAGATTCAGTTCCATATTGACAAGATAATCCAACATTTTGACCTCCTTTTGGAATGTCATCAGCACCAATAAATGTAAAGGCTTTCAGCGATGATGATGTAGATTTGAATTTGATTCCCTTTATATGTGCCAAAGGCCTTGTGCTATTTACAAATGCTCCATAAAGACAGTACTTTGGAGAAGGAATATCATCCACGTATATTGCTTCACCTGGCTAGAACATTAGAATCAATGAGACTGAAGGATGATAAAAGATTTTTTTATTTCTGGTCTTTAGAAATAGATCAAGCACATAGAGCGATGCCTAGGCACAAAGTCATCCAGAAAGGTGAAAGTGTTAGTTGTATATTGTTCATTGCACAATCAAGGAACAAGAAATTAACAACTCATACTGCATAAGGAATTTTTTATAGTGACAAACTTCAACCTGAAAAAAATTTAAATTTGAATTAAATTTTCATAGACCAGAAAAAATCATATCACAATACAAGGATACATATTCAGTAAAGATGCCACTCCAGAAAGAGATGCAAGAACTCTTAGATCTTGAAACCCGGAACTATGCAGATACAATTATCAAAGACAGACACATTTCTTTCCTATTCATGCTTCTCACCAAGCCACATTCAGGATGAAACTCAAGATCTTGTGTCTTCTTGGTAAATGATCATCTACTAAAGCCATTACAAACAGGTTTTATATATCTGTGCTTGCTAATACAACAATGAGAAAAAACAATTGTTTAAGTTATAACTTAATAGAAGAAACAGGAATGGAACTGTTAACGAGTGGTCCCACATGGCAGACATGCGGACCATAGCCTCCATGCTGCGTGTACATTTGACTAAGGTATGAGAACACAACAATTCACCCTATCCAAATAATTGGAAAAGATCTATGCAACCGGATGTCCCATTGTTTGCACATGCGAGACATCACTTTGGCCCTCCACGTGTGATGTTTGGAGATTTGCTTCCATGATCAACAATAACTCCCAACTAAAAGGGATAACTCTCCTCATGTAAGTGAAGGCATTAATTCCTAGTATACTTAGCTGTTTCCTTAGCTCTCTTAGCCACTAGCCTGATTGGAGCATTGGAGGGGTCCCCACCATAGATACTTCAATGCACCTTAAGTATTCCGTTTTGCAAGGCTTCCTCTTTAGTTCCATGCCTGCTAGCCTGACTTGCGGCTCCCTCTAGAGATGACTTTGGCACATCCTTAGATGTGTTCTTTTGCAAGACCTCCGCTTATAGAAGAACTGTTTGGATTCAGTAATTTAAATAGCACTCTTAGCCTCTTAGGATATCTGACACATGGTGAAACTCAGCCAGCCCTACCAGCTCCCTGAATCTAAAGCAGCGAGTAGTTGCTCCTTCATACCCTTCTTTTACTAAATAACTGTGAATGTAAAAGTACTTGCAAAAAAAAAAGAAAATTGTTAGTTATTTGACTGAAGATAACCAAGGTTCCATACCTCCCATTTAAGGCATATAATTCTAAGTAAAACCTTGCCTTGTAACCTAACTCCAAAGAACCTCATATTTTGAGTTCATATTTACAATCTTGAGCTGATCAAGTACAAGTGAAAGTGATATTCCAGGACAATTCAATTAATTGAGATACATATTTTGGAGTTCATGAATGACAATAAGACTACTCTTATTCAGTTGTTTCATTACCACAGATACAGAGAAAATATTTTAAACATGTTAATCTGATAGAATCCGCATAAACTGAAGTTGCTAAAAATGACAATGAAACCTAAAACAATGTGAAACCTAAGATAACAGCAAACAAGGTAGAAAAGGCACTGATATGTTATAAAAATATTTAAGTCTCCTCCTACAAATAAATGCAGGTTGTGTAAAGCATGAGTGTGCACACACAAATGATAGTAAAAAGGCAGAGAAAACACCACTACTTGTCCATAAGTTCTATTCATACAAAGTTCTTTCTTTATCCTAAGTTCTCATTATCACAGCTTCACCAAAATATATTACCAATAGCTAATATAAATATCCAATATCAGGAAAAGGAGAAAAATCTTCATACGGGCAGGGAATTAAACGATAAATCAATAGAAGCTTAGCTGAAGGGAGAAGAATGCAATGCAATTATACCAGAGGCTTGTAATTCAACTCCAGTTTTTTTGATAGGATCACCAACTGGATGATAATCCTTGCAAAACTCAACCATCTGCTCCGAAGATAAGATCAGATCAGGATTGTTCGCTTGATCAAGTTGTTTAACATTTGATGCCCTACGAGGCAGATCATCAGCAAATCCACTGATACAGCCATTGGAGTTTTCAATTGTCGCAGCAGCACTAGAAACAGACATTTGAACGTTCTTCTCAGGCACACTCAAGTCTTTTAGTAGTGGTTGAAAAAATTTGAATAGAAAAGCAATTGCTAAACTTGATCTATATCTTGAATGAGGAGTGTGTTCATTTGGTATGATGGTTTCCTTAAGTAATTTAATGGCTCCAAGTAAAACAGAGGCAGTGACAGATTTACCCACCAAAAAGTTCTCAACTTTTCTTGCTCTCACGGCATGTTCACTGCCGTAAGCACCAAAGGCCAAATGTATATTATGTATAACAAGATCCCCAGAGATGTTATATGAAGTAACATGAGCCAAAAAGGCAGAGTTCACATAAGCAATAGCATTTCCAAGAGGTCGTGGGGCTGCTCGGTATGTTTCAAATAGTATATTGGCTTCCTTTGTAGGTTCAGAATCAATGCATCCTTTAGCTCCAGAAGATGACTCCATTACAGAAGTTGAAAAAGGAATGTGTATGTTTATAAGTACAGTTCTGTCATCACAGGGAGGCCTTTGTAAAAATTCCTCCAGTGGAAGAACTAGCCTTTCTGAAGCTGTCTGAAGGCAGATAGTTGATCCAGCAGCAAGAAGTATTGTAGCGATATCTGAGGCAAATTGACTTCTTTGTGCCATAATTAAATTTCCTCCTAAGCTTGCCATATTCCTAATGAATGGTGTAGCCACCTTATCCATATGATCAGCAATCTTGCTGAAGACCAATCTTTCATTAGAGTGCAGCTCACTTTCATTTTTTTGTTTCAGCACTTCAATAGCCATAGATATCGTCACAGCAGCCCCAAATGAAACCCCTCCACTATCCCTTCTGATCACCGAGAGCTCTGGAATCCCTTTGAGATCAATATACTTATCATACAGGTCGTTTTCCTTGTAAACACCAGACCCTGTATTACCAACAACCAATTTTACATGGCTTTCAAGGAATGCGTCGGAATTTAAAAGCTCATAAAACTCTTCGATACTGGTAGGTCGATACCACTGACACTCTGGCAAGCCCATATTCTTGAAATTGTCCAAGATATCCATTGAGGACTTGATCTCAGATTTCAAGAACTCAGGAAATGTGCAGATTCTTTTATGGCCGTGACGAGGTAATCTACAAACTGTTGCATCTTTATTCCCTTTCTTCCAGAATGTATTCAGACCCAAGTCCTCCAAATCGACATTAGCTGCAAAGCTCTTGCAGACATCTACGATGGACCGATAACCAGTGCATCGACAAAGATTGCCGGCAATGGCCTTCTCAGCCTCGGTCTTTGTGATCTTCGAAAATCCACCAGGAGGCTCAGGCCTACTGGTCTTATCAGCATTGGTAAGAGCAGAAAAAAGTGACATACACATGCCAGGAGTGCAAAATCCGCATTGGGACGCATGAAACCCTGCAAACCTCTCGTGAATTGGATGGAAGCCATCCTCACTATTTCCCAGCCCCTCGGAGGTGGTAACAGAACAGAAATTTATGCTGCAAAGAAGCGTCAGGCATGAGCTAATACTAAATTCTTTCACTTGCTCGTTAACCGGGTGGTACGTAGAGAGAAGAACAACACAAGCTCCACAGCCACCTACACCATGAGGTTATAGAGAGAGAGATTATCAAATTCACGTTATATACTTTGTCAACATGCTTGCAGCTAATGGAAATTGGGACTATTTATCAAGAAGAACATTTAGAAGTCTTGCACATGCAATCGCAATCAAACAAAGACAGAATTAGTACATTTAAATCGACGAGTGTCCAAAACAATGACAATATAAGTCAGCAGAAACACAAGGCAAATATTCCGAAAAAACAGCAAATTAATGGTCTACGTTAAATGAACCAAAGAACGCAATTAAGTACCAAAACAACAGATACAGATTAAGAAAAAGACACATCGATGAGTCCAAGAAGTTTAACTAGATCACACGATTGAAACCAAATTATCTGACGCAAAAAAGATCTTAAAAAAAACTTTATTGGTCCATCAAAGAACCAAAAAAAGGAACAGAATTAGCAAACTTAGACACTCCAAATACATATAAAACCGACGTCTTTAACATCAAAAAACAATATTCCGTCCCAAACTAACGATCTTTCGCCACCAACAAATATAAAAAGGCGATTTTGGAGGAGAGAGAGAGAGAGGCTGACCCTCGCCACACCCGAGCTTGGGGCCTCTGAACCGCGTCTGGGTCCTCAAGAACTCGAGCACGGTGGTGGAGGGATCGACCTCGGCAAGCTCGAAACGCTCTCCGTTGACGGCGAACACCAGCTTCCGCGCCATCTTACCCGCCGCCTCCTCTGTCCCAGACTTTCGGATGTGCTCGGGCTCTTAAATGCGGGCCATTCCCAGCCAGAATCGCTGAATAGTATACCGATGGGGGACCAAATGGTATGACGATGGGCGACGGCGACTAGGAATGAGACAGCACGCCATCCATCGCTTCTCTGGTACGCGGCAGCTCAACGTTCATCCACTTCATATCCTGCTTTTAATTGCTTAACATAAAACAATTCCGAGTCATATCTATTCACATTCAACAGCAGTCTTTTAAGTATCCACCATATTTATTCTTATAAATCTAAGCATCAGATGATTCATGTCACAAATGATAAACACAAATTATCATTCAAATATTAAGAAATAATATTAGTTATAATTGCATATATGTTGATGTTTAGGCTCTCTCTCTCTCTCTCTCTCTCTCTCTCTCTCTCTCTCTCTCTCTCTCTCTATATATATATATATATATATATATATATATATATATATATATATATAGAGGATAAATACAAGAAAATACTTTAGAGGTAAATGCATAAAGTGTTTTCCAATCAGTATAAATTGTTTTTTCTGAAGAATTTTCCTACACTATGTGATTGTCACATGAAGAACAAACAAGGAGTTTGCACATTTCTTATTGTTGTTGCTATCAAAGAAAAAAAGAAAGGGAAGAAAATAATCATTGGTGTGCTTAGATCATAGATGACGCAAATGAGAAGGTGACTCTTGAAGAAAATTATACCCAGATGAATCAGTACTACAGTGGCATCTTCTTCCAGCTTAATGTGGATGTATTGGTTATCATAAGGAAAGTGTTGATGTCAAGAAATGTATAGTTTAGAGGCACAAGAAATGTATGTTGTAGTTTTTATAAGATATAATTTTAAGAAACATCAAGTTTCATGGGAGAAAATAAGCAATGTTGTGGATGAAAAAGACATTGTCAATGCATATAGAAGTTTATGGATAAGAAGAAGATTTTTAGAACCATCAGCACCAAACACCTGAGAGTTATAGTTTTTTTTTATTTTAATTAAAAATAATTCTGTGACTCATTGCATAAAGAAAATATATACAAATTATTGAGATTATATTTGATGTTTCCATTTTATTAGGGACAGGTAGCTGATTGGAATGAAGGAGACATGGATGGGTATATTAATTTATTTTTGAAGGCATTAAATTTTTGTTATGTTTGATGGTTGGCAATTTGATCTGTTAATTTTCTCTTGATGACTATTCCAGCTCAGACTCTCAGTCAACCAAACCGGTGAGAATCCGGTTTCACCATTTCATGGATCGGACCGGTGGATCAGCATATCAGATCATAAAACTAAATTTATTTTATCAAAAAAAAAAATATTTCAAACTTAAATTTAGAGGAACAAAATAAAAATCATTAACTTTGAGTGGCCAATACATTAATGCCACACAGTTGGAACCCTAACACCAGCATATTGACAACAAAAAAGGAAAGGAAAAAAAGAGAGGAGAGAGCAACAAATGCACAGGAAATTTGTTGAAACAAAAGTGTGTGATAAGGAACACATCTTGTTCGATGTATATCAGAGTTAAAGAAAAAAAAGAAGTCGCGCGAGATTTGCTAATTGTCAATATCACATGGCAAGGCACAGCCCAGGCAGAACTCATCACTTGTAGATTATCCTATCAGTTTATCGAATCGAAAGTTACGATTTAGATGAAATCATTTTAGTTTTATCGGTACTGAAAAGAAAAGCTCCTTCATCCCTCTTTCGTGTCTGCCAAATTATCTTCACACGGTGCCCAAAACATGATTGGCTTCCATTTTTTGATGCGTAGACACAAAAGCTTCCAAGTACTTCTCCACATTGTTTAGGCCACAGAGCTCCTTCACTACTGGCATGGTTGCAGGAACATCGAATTGGAACGTTGTCGGAGAGCTATTTGGGTCATTGGTAGAAGAGAATTCGACACGAGCAGCCCTAATTGCTTCCCTTGTTGCACAATGGACTGAAGCTGCTAGAAGCAAAGGTGGTTCCCCAGATGCTGCATGGAAGAAATTTATCAGCTACTGAACAGCTGTAGTTACTCGATGTATACGGTTAGGAACTGTCTTCAAAGAGAAAAGGCCGATGAGAAAAGAGGAAAGGCATCCATTCACCAAAAAGAAGGCGACAGGTATGGTAACAATGCAATTGATTCTATGTATGTGGCTTCGTTTGCAAGATACTATGAAAGAAGTAGAATGAAAGCAGATCGACCATAATGCATGATGAGAATTTTGATACTGCTTTGCAAAAGTTTTCAAGGCATGTTAAACATTCACCAACTCATGTTGTGTCTGAATTATTTCATTTGTTTGTTATATTGTGTCTCCTTTCTTTCCGCTTCTATCATGAATTTCGTATATATGCTAAAGCAATTGCGACCCGTCAAAATTTGCAAATACTTCTGTCATTGAAGTTGGGACAGAAAGCAGTGTGGCGGTACAAAGTGGGACGTTAATACCTTTCGAAGAGAGAACACGCTTCTCGTGATGCCCACTTTTCATTAACTTAATGTTGAACTGCTTTGGGATGTTATCAATAGTAGGGATTTTGTATGTCCAAGTACCATCTGAGACCACCAAGCCATCTGAGTTTTCCACGTGCTCCTCATACATGAAGAAACCGATTCCTTGAACAAAGGAACCTTCAATCTGCAGATAGATAGAGAGATGTTTATTAGCTTTTGTTGTACTTGTTGCAGATCAGTGATAGCTAAAAATATTATGTTAAGTCCTTCAAAGGAACCATGGTTTTCCAATCTTTGATAAAATGGTCAAAAGGCTTGCACGAATGAGATCCCTAAGATCACACATCAACATCGAAGATTTGGCATACCCTAATTTACATTGACTGTAAGTACAGTCAACTCCCAGTTTTAATATAATAAAAAGGAAATCAATGGAAAACATTCATCAAACCTGTCCCAAATCCACAGCAGGATTCAAGCTCTGCCCACAGTCGTATATAAGATCAGTCCTCAATATAGTAGTACCTCCAGTAAGAATATCAACCTCTACCTAAAATGCCCATAATTTCCAAAGTTATATTATGAGGATCGAAACATAAATTAAATAAAACAGAGTCTTGCGAGAGGCACACTTCTGAAAGCAGTGAAATCAAAAGTCAACAAAGTGGCTGGTGTATGAAGTTACCTCACTTAAGGCAGATCCATAATTTAGATACATCATAGAACTACTGTCAGGAACCCAGTAAGTACTTGCTGACAAATTAACTGCTTGCATATTTGCCTGTAGATAAAGAGGGAATATATATTCATAATGCAAGAAAATGAAGTCATTCTGATGATTTCCACTAATAGGTATATGTTTAATTAGTGCCAAAAGAGAACAGATAGCTTAGTGCAGAAGGCTTCCGTCAACGTGGGTCTAGCCGTCTAGGACCAATGTACATAATCTTACCCTTGCAGGCAACAAGATTATTTAAGAATTAACATAATACAAGCAAACTCTGAGATACAAAATGAACCTACATGACTGGCAAAGTAAGGAGATGAAGTCCAACATCCTGTTTTGACCATTCACATTACATGATTATCAGAATGGAAATTGTCTCTACCAACTTATGAGAAAAAAGATCATCAAAACACAAGAAATGGAAGCAACTTCTGTTAAACAGAGGTGGAAATAATATATCCAGATCCATGATGATTATAAGTTGTACTCGAATATTTTATATCGCAAACTGTAATAAACAACTAAAGAACAACTGCTATAAAATAACATTTGCACTCCTCTCAAGCTTTACCAATTTACTGAGAACTCTTAGCTTCAATGGTTCTTCCAATTCAACTTCTTCCCTGTTGTTCTGTGCTCATATATTTAATACCCTGACAGTAGCTCCACATTTATTATCATGTAAACATTACTCAGATTAAGCAACTCTCCTATGTTATAAATGGTGGTGCAGGTAAGGAAAGAATTCAAGAAAGATTTCATCCATGAATTTGAACAATGGACTATCCTATGTTGATCCGGGGCACAGCAATGAGACAGTACAACAGTGAAAATATTAGAATTTTCGATAGATTGAAATTTGATTTTAGAGGTTGGATTCGCCTTTTTCTCCTCATTTCCTTCTGAGATATTTTTCATTGTTCTGACTCCCATGTTCCAGTCCATTTTCTAACTCTCCCCACCTCTCTCCCTAAACCCTGGATGATTTAATTAATTGCTATCCAATTATTGATTAATTACTATAACCTTCAATAAATTACTAAAATGTATCAGAAGTATTGAGCTACATGTTACCAAAACAAGGGCTAATTTAGGTAGCCACAAATGAACGGAGAAATAACGAGACATAAGTTTAAGAAGCAATAAGTTAATAACTATAAAAATAGTAGCTCAATTAATTAAAAGGTATCGACACTCACCTGGGAGATAAGGGTATCCCATGAGACTGTACCCATTTTTTCTTCTAAACTTTGCTTAAGAGTTTTCAGTCTGCTGACTAGAATATTGCATGATAGACGAACTGCCTCACAACTTGATTCAGACGTGGTGCTTCCAGCAGTCCAGCCTCCCTGAACCATACTCAGTGTATCTGCTTGAATGACCCGCACCTTATCCAAAAGGTTTTTGGTTCCATCAACCGATAGTTGTCCAAGGGCATAAGCTGTCATTTGTTTCACCTTTGTCCAGAGCCCCTGACCTATCTCAACTCCTCCAACTTCAACAACGATTGAGCCATCACTTAGAATAGATACTTTCCCTGGTGTTGGCCTTAATGCAACTCCGTACACTAAAGGCATCAAGGAAATTCCTCGTTTTCTCCATTTATTGCAACTATTGAAATTCCTGATTATTTCAAGACGGTCAAGGTAGCGAGCAGATGAAGCCACCTCATCAACTATAGCAGGTAGAGTATATTCAGGAGCATCTCCAGCGCTGCCTTCATAAAACAATACAAGACTATCATGGGTGTGGAGATTTTTCTTTCTAACGGAAGTGGCATCCATGGAGAGGAATGATGATACATGTTCTATAACAGCTTCAGCAATAAAAGATCCCTGAACCTCTCCTGGAGCCCGCATGGATGATTTAGTTGGAAGATTCGTCTTGCAGATTTTAGCATCAAAAGAGAATGCACCCCAGTTGTATGATTTTAGTGCTCCTATAATGGTATGTGGCATAATTGGACTAATATCTTCTGTTATGCCCGCATTGATAAATATATCCACGTGCAAGGCTGTGATTTTCCCATCAGACCTGAAGCCAACTGAGTAGTTTATTTTCATTGGATGACGCCCTCCTGTCATTATCATATCAGTTTTGCGATCAAGGTACATCCTAACAGGACGGCGCAACTTAAACGCTGCAAGAGCACATGCCGTTGCAACCTAAACATTAGAGTATCATATTGTTAGCTGATTCACAAAGACCTTACATCACAGAACAAGAGAGAAAAAGAGTACAAGACTGGCTCGAGTTGCTGCCTCGAGGAGCAAAATATTATAACTATAGAAAGCAATTGCTTTTAATATTTATATATGTATCCGGAATTTAACGAGCTGATAAGAAACTCTCCAGCAGTGAAATAAAGTAAAATACAAAAACTTATTGATTTTTAAGCCATCCAAGCATCAATCGCTGGAAAAGAAATGCACCAAATATCAGAAATAACAGAGATATGAAAAAGTGGAGAGACATTCCAAGGAAACAGAAATTCAACAAAATTTAATCCTTTCATTTAACATAATTTCAAATACACAGGAAGTTAGCTGCAGCCTGCCATCTCATAGAGAACAAAGGATTATGATATTGATATTTTGGTATAAAAGATCTCTTTTTCATACGTTGAAGTCTTCATTTGCCAAGGAAGCATAAAGTATGACGGTATGAGAAGTCCGAGACAAGCTCTAAGTACTAGCCAGTTCAAAATCCCATATCATTTAGGTGAACTTTTGGGGAAAACAGAAAATAGCTCAGTAATGTACAGTCTGAAGTACGAACCTACAAACGTTACGAACATAGGTAGCTAAAATTCAATCGAAACAGAAAAGATACCTGAGAGGAGAAAACAAGCAGGATGTCAACTCATGATTTTATGCACACAAGGGACCTTTTTTTTTTGGAAGATGTTATCTCATTTATCATGCAAAAACTATTCATATTAGATGCCTATTAAGAGTTGTATAATCAAAATAGAGACAACGATAATCATGTTCACATTTAAGTTTATTGATATCTATCAGATTAGGTTACAAGGAATTGATGTTAACAAGTTTGGCACTCACAGGTATTGCTCTTACAGCTTTCCCACCAAAAGCTCCTCCGACTCTTCTTGTAATCACACGAACATTATGATCTGGTATTCCAAGGCATTTTGCAATGACACCTTGTGCAGTCTCAGGACACTGACTTGAACTGTAGACCACAATGCAATTATCTTCGTCTGGTATGGCAAGGGCTGTCTGTGTTTCCATGTAAAAATAGTACTGAGAACCAAGTTTAACCTGCATACAACCATTAGAAATTATCATAGTACACAAAGGAAGTTGCTTAGCCATTAGACAAAATGTGCATAGGCTACAAAAGAGAGAAAAGAAATCAATAATGACTGTATCTGACATGATGTAGTTCGGTATCATGTTAAAAAGGGCAATCAAATTGCTGAGACTTCCAACCAATCTAAATTTAAATGACAGTTGGCAGTTAAAAGCTATTTATCATAATTTTATTTAAAAGACAGGTACCCTAGCTTGCTTTAGAGTATGTTGCAAATAAAAATTCAAGACAACCCAAAAACAAACACCTACAAACTAAAATCAAGTATTACAGTGTTTTAAAAACACATCAACCATTATTTTCTGCATTTACTTCTCCACCGACTTCCACAAAATTCAAACCTCTAAAACTATTGTAAACATTTATCTTATCATTTTTTTAAAAAATTAATTCTAAGTTGTGGCTATCTTGAAAAATAACTTTGTTATATGTAAGGAAATGCAAAAAGTTGTAAGCTTAAAAGTCCAAGCACTGCACTATCACCAAATAAAATTCATTACTAATTGTTTTTGATATCTTGGAGTCTAAATCAATAACTTAATAGAAGATAAAAAATTTTCAAGCATGGAAGTCTATCACCACAAGATTCAGACTGTCACCTATTTTAATAACCTATTGTGCTTAAATATGTATTACAGTGTTTTAACAAACACCTACAAACTAAAATCAAGTATTACAGTGTTTTAAAAACACATCAACCATTATTTTCTGCATTTACTTCTCCACCGACTTCCACAAAATTCAAACCTCTAAAACTATTGTAACCATTTATCTTATCATTTTTAAAAAAAATTATTTCTAAGTTGTGGCTATCTTGAAAAATAACTTCGTTATATGTAAGGAAATGCAAAAAGTTGTAAGCTTAAAAGTCCAAGCACTGCACTATCACCAAATAAAATTCATTACTAATTGTTTTTGATATCTTGGAGTCTAAATCAATAACTTAATAGAAGATAAAAAATTTTCAAGCATGGAAGTCTATCACCACAAGATTCAGACTGTCACCTATTTTAATAACCTATTGTGCTTAAATATGTAAGAAAAATATCAAAACTTGCACAACTAGTCTTTTTAGTTAATCCTGATGATTGCCCATATGCATCTGCTTTCTTCTCCCATTTATCATGCATATAACCAAAGCACCTTATATGGCATATGCTAAACGTGTCCACTATGAGGATTCAAAGAATGGTGGAGTGACGAACAACATAATAAATTATTGAAGCAAAATAACACCAAGATATTATAACATAAGACTGTATCAAACACATACCAAGAAAATCAAGTAGCGAGTGAAATTATTATCCAAGCTGAAGTTGGGAAGATCCCTATTTGTTAACATTGGGTTGACGAAATTGGTAACAAGAAAATGCATACAAAAATCACCTCAGCAGAGAGAATCTTGTGCTCAGCTTCCGCCATTCCTTTGGAAAGATCTCCAACCTTTTGAGGATAAAATACTGGAGGGACATCAAAAAAACTCGATCTTCTAACAGCTTCTTCAATAGATAGAATGGGAGGTTCTAAGTTTTCAGTGGAATATTGTACATTTGCTTGTCTAGCAGCCATGTTAGCATGTCTCTGTGTTTCTGCAACCTAAAGCAGCCAAATAATTAGCTGTAGTTCACAGAGAATTTGAAGTACTGAAGTACTGCAGTTCCGTTACAACCATATTAAATGTTAATTCAACCACAAATGTTTTTAAAAAATGTGATAAAAACAAAGCAAAGTAGCAAACCAAAGTGTATAGGAATTTAACTAGCGAGAGGAGTATGGGTATACCACAACGCCAAGAGGCTGACCAGCAGAAACAGTCAGTGAGTCGGCAAACAATGGTTCAGTTCCAAACATAGTACTACCACCGATATTTTTCCCTTCTTTTGGAATATCATTGATGCTAATATATGCAACAACCTTCTGCGATGCCAGTGTAGAGTTGAACGTAATGCCTTTTATCCAAGCCAAAGGAGTTGTGCTGTATACAAATGCTCCAAAAAGGCAGTCCTTGGGAGAAGGAATATCATCCACATAAATAGCTTCACCTAGATTGATCATAAAGTTAATGAAAGGAAAAGTTTATAGCTACTTGATTTGTTTTTTAAAAATGACTTAGAAGATGAGAATAATGCCACTGCAAGTGTTATATATATATATATATATATATATATATATATATATATATATATATATATATATATATATATATATATATATATATATATCAACTGCACAAGAAAGAACAGATTGACAAATTCATCAAAGTGTGCAAGGAAAACAAGAAAGCAAATATGATTCCATAATTTTCAATAAAATGAACAGGTTAAGTAATTGTCCGATTAAAGAAAAAACTTCTTTGATGGGAACAAAGCCATATTACATTACAGACATTAAAAAAAACAAATAAGCATTCAACTCCAATTACAGATGCAAGCACTCGTAACTTTCCAAGCACAAAAATATGCAGAGGCACATACAAATACTATAGTATAGACTGCATACTTTCTCCTTCCACATAAAGCATGACACGACAGATCTTTTGTGTTTTTGGTACTAAGGCAGAATGATGAGTTTTGTGATAACTGGTACGGATATATCAAAACTCCAGTTTAAAGTCCCATAATGAGAATATAAAGCAGTCACATTTCTCATAATGTGCTGAAAAACAAGAGTAGCATCATATTTCTATCTTTTTCTAACAGAAGCTTCAATACAAAAGCACTATCAAACTAAAGTCTGCTTAGTTAGACTGGTAAATCTGTTCTGTATTTAAGCTTTGAAGACAGATTTTCTAACTGAAACCTTCCTTAATCATAACCTGAGCTGAACAAGAACAATTAAGATTGCACAACTATTTCTAAGTTTGTTTCACTAACTTCTTATCTTTATATACACATTTTCAAACTACGACAGACAATTATTTTATTCTGATATGCTCAAGAAAATTTAAAATTGCTGAAGCTCATTAATGTAGAACATGAAGCAGTAAGCAATCAAAGTTAGAGCAAAGTGAAAAGAAGCATCAAGAACCTTGTCTAATAATTGTAGTTGCCAAATCACATATATGTGAATGCACATATGCCACAAACATCTGACTTAAAGATAGTACCATAACTAATATGAATAATCAAGATTAAAAAAAGAGATATATTTTTCATAACAGCATACATAAAACAAATAATAAAACAATTAGCACCAAAATTCAATACAAAAGTATTACTAACACTAAGTATAACCAACTAAAACCTTCACTGTATAAATAAGAATAGTAATGCAGAATATACCAGAGGCTTGAATTTCAACTCCAGCTTTTTTGATAGGCTCACCAACAGGATGATAATCGTTACTAAATTCAACCAACTGCTTCGAAGATAAGATGACATTAGGATTATTAAGTTGTTCCGAGTGTGATACCCTATGAGATGAAATATCAGCACATTCATTAATATCACTATTTGGGTACTCAGTAATTGCAGCAACACTAGAAGAATCCACAGGACCATTCTTCTCAGGCACAACCAAGTCCTTAACTAGTGGTTGAAAAAACTTAAATAGAAAGGAAACTGCCAAACTTGATCTATATCTTGAATGAGGAGTGCCTTTCTTTGGTATAATGGTTTCTTTAAGTAATTTAATGGCTTCAAGTAAAACAGAGGCAGTCATAACTTTACCCACCAAAAATTTCTCAACTTTCCTTGCTCTGATTGCATGTTCAGTGCCATAAGCACCAAAGGCCAAGTGTAGATTAAGTATAATAAGATCCCTGGAGATCTTATCCAAAGTAGCATGAACCAAGAAAGCAGAGTTCAGATAAGCAACAGCATTTCCAAGAGGTCGTGGGGCTGCTCGGTATGTTCCAAATAGTATATTGGCTTCCCTCGTAGGTTCTGAAACAATGCATCCATCAATTCCAGGAGATGACTCAATTGCTGAACTCCAAGAAGGAATATGTATGCTTACAAGTACAGTTCTGTCATCACATGGAGGCCTTTCTAAAAAACTCTCCAATGAAAGAACTAGCCTTTCTGAAGCCATCTGAAGGCAAACAGTTGATCCAGCAGCAAGAAGTATAGTAGCAACATCTGAGGCAAATTGGCTTCTTTGTGCCATAATTAGATTTCCTCCTAGGCTTGCCATATTTCTAATGAATGGTGAAGCCACCTTATCCATATGATCAGCAATCTTACTGAATACCAATCTTTTATTTGAGTGCAGCTCACTTTCTTTTCTTTCCTTCAGCACTTCAATGGCTCTAGATATCGTCACAGCAGCCCCAAATGAGATACCTTCACTATCCCTTCTGATTACTGATAGTTCTGGAATCCCTTTGAGATCAATATACTTATCATACAGGTCGTTTTCCTTGTAGACACCAGATCCTGTATTACCAACAACTAGTTTCACACGACTTTTGCTGAATGAGTCAGAATTCAAAAGCTCATAGAGCTCTCTAATGCTGGACGGTCGATACCACTGACTCTCCGGCAAGCCTGCATTCTTGGAATTGTCCAAGATATCCACTGAGGACTTGATTTCAGATTTCAAGAACTCAGGAAATGTGCAGATTTTGCCTTGGTCGTGACAGGGTAACCTACCAACATTTGCATCTTTTGCCCCTTTTTTCCAGAATGTATTCAGACCCAAATCCTCCAAATCAACATCAGCAGCGAAGCTCTTGCAGACATCTGCAATGGGCCGATAGCCGGTGCATCTACAAAGATTGCTGGCAATAGCCTTTTCAGCCTCAAACTTTGTGATCTTTGAAAACCCACAAGGAGGCTCGGACCTGCTGGTCTTGTCCGCATTAACGAGGGCAGAAAAAAGTGACATGCACATACCAGGTGTGCAAAACCCGCACTGTGATGCATGAAATCCTGCAAACCTTTGGTGAATCGGATGGAAGCCATCCTTTGTATTTCCAAGCCCCTCAGAGGTTATAACAGAACAGAAATTTATACTGCAAAGAAGCGTCAAGCACGAGCTAACACTAAATTCTTTCAGTTGATCGCTAACTGGGTCGTATGTTGAAAGAAGAACAACACAAGCTCCACATCCACCTACTCGACAAAGTTACGGAAGTATTTTAAACTGGAGAAAAACCATCAAACCCAAGTTTTACAGCATGGAGAACTAAATTTACGATATCACACAGAAATCTAGTCTATTTATGAAAAGAAATATATCCAAGTGAGCAACAGCCATAGACTGGTACATGCAAACAATATAGAGCTCTCCATTTGACTTTTGGAAGAAATGCTTAACTATTCTATCTCGAATTCAAATGAGGAACACACGAAGAAAACCAGATGATGATTCTGAGGACATAAATTGACAGGTAATTTCCCAATGAATTTCCAAAATATTTCAACAAACACATGAGGCAAGTGTTCTTAAATAGAATGACACTAAAAAGAAAAGCGAGAAGTACCGCGACAAGACTTCAATCAATGAAGCAACTTATCTTTCCATGCACACGAATAACCCGTTCTAAAAACACCCCAAAGGCAGTGGCGAGACATTAAAAGTCAAAAGAAAGCATATATTTGGCGACAACTTTGGGAACATATTAGTAAACTTTGACTTAAACGAGCTACGTTGCAGCCTGCAAAGAAGCTATCAGAAACAGAATAAAAGATCAGAACACTGATATAAACAAGAAAAAGGAAATGACAGATATCCGAAGAATCCAACCTAATAACAAGTTCAATCCCCCCCTTAACACCACACAAAAATGGTAAAGTTCTTGATCAAACAGGCCATAAGTCCATCAAAAAGAGGGAAAAAAAATTAAAATATGCAGAAATAGCAGCCGAAACATCGAAGACATAAAAAAAAAACATAGCAGAGATCAACAGAATTCTCGTCTTGTTCGAACACAAATCACCAAGCAGCCCAAAGGAACCACCTTTAGGAACCAACCCGGTATCCCCATCTCGACAGTCTAAACTTCACATAAATTTATCGAAACTCTCTAACAAAAATAAAATTAGCAGTCCAAACATCCGACAATCCAAATAAAATATCGGAAATCAAGAAAAAGGACCGAGAGGTCCACAACCAATTCGTCGTTAACTTTAGCAGCCCAAACACCAAATCAAGACCCCCGATCGTAAAATCTCGAAGAGAGAGCGAGGGGCTCACCTTCGCCGCATCCGAGCTTGGGACCCGTGAACCGGGTCCGGGTCCTCAAGAACTCGAGCAAGGTGATGGAAGGATCGACCTTGGCGAGCTCGAAGCGCTCCCCGTTGACGGCGAACACCAGCTTCCGCTCCATCTCGTCCGCCGCAGCACCCACAGAGCTCCATATCGCCGCCGCATTTTATAGTGGTGGAGTCGGCTACAGGAAGATGCTCTGACCGCCATCGCAGGATGGATGCCCGTTGAATCCAAGCGAGCAATCGACAAAGAATAATTATTGATGTCATTTTCCTGCTAGGCGGCGGTGGAAAAGAGACGCTTCGTTGGATCCTTCAATCTCTTCCACTGCAAAAGGAGTCTTGTAGCTGAATTTTAAATTAAATATTATACTTAAAGTCAATATTATCTCAGATGGTTTCTTATAAAGAAACCTTTTTCTATTTTTCATATTAATCAAACACATTTATCACCGGAGTAATATTTGTTTACCGATCTATTTTTTTATTATATTTTTTTTAAATAAGCTTATGATATTTTTCTAAAAATATAATATTTTACATACAAAACTCTATCTTTTTATAAAAGTTTATTAATTTTAAATAAATTTATAATATTTTAATTTACACGTATAAATCTTTATTTATATATATATATAGTCAAATATATATGTATATGTATATTTTGTCAAAAAGAATATGACGACTAACTAACGTTTTAGGGAAGTAATAAAAAAAACCCCAAAAAATAAAAAAAAGGATTTTTTCTTACAAAATTTTCCTATTATATTCTAAAATAATATTTATCAGCTATGCAATAAATAATTTTTTTCCACATATGATTGAGATATTTATTAATTAAATATCAATATCATATTAATTAAATCATGTACTTGTTACAGGCCCATGCCATTTTAACCTAATTCTAATTATTTATTAAAATAAACATATTTTTCTAATGCATGTATTCCCAACATTGTGATAGATAGCGGTATTACTGAATTATAAGTAAACAATTATAAATTTTATTTATAGGAATTTATTGTGCGGATATTATAAGTATGCCCTCAATTTTTGTCTTAAGATATGGTTTAGATATCACAAAAGAATGCTCTATATGCATAGATTATAGGTAGAAGGTAGTGTATGGTAGCCTCAATTCCCAAATATTAAATGTTAAAGATATATATACTCTTTCAACTAACATTCATAAAATAATAACTAAGCTAAAAATTAATATATATATATATATATATAAAGATAAAATAATTTAAAAGATAAAAGTAAGATTACACAAAAGGCAAAGAGTTGCTTGTAGTGTAAGATAAAAATAATATCAACTAATTTAATCGATAAAAAATTTAATATCTTATTTTTATCATTTATCCCTAAGAAGAAAAACTCTGATGTCGTCGTCAAGCAGGCAATTCTTGCCGGCCTCAAAGGCAAACCAGCTGGTCTTTTCATTAGCGTCCAACAGACGGATCACTTTCTCTCTGATCTCTCCTCCTTTGGTTTTCTGTCATATCGTCATCCGAAATAGAAATGAAGACACTTTCCATTCTGCTCGTGTCACGGGTGACCTCAGTCAGCTGCTCCCCTTGCCCAAAATGACAAACAATTCAATGCTGATACACTATAGAAGATCACATCAAGAAATCTTCGATGAGAGAAGAAGAAGAAGAAGAAGAAGAAGAAATGGGAATACTCATTGGCTGAATTTTCTTGTTGCTTCTCTAGAGAAGAAAATGGTGGCGTAAGTTTCTTGATGGATCCACACGATGTAAGAGTGGTTGAAGAGAAGTCGTCAGTACTTGGATCTAGTCTTCTTTTCAATGTCCGAGGAGCCACTTCATCGTGGAGTAGATGCATTAGGATATAAAACAATAATGTCAGAGTTCTTTCTTTTCTTTCGTACAAAGACTGAGTCAAAATAGGAGGCGGCTTGAAGTTAAAAGATATCCTAAGAACATATCTTACAATTTTAAATAAAAAAATTAAGTAAAAAAATAATAAAAAATAAGAACAATTATCGAGGATAACGACGACCACAGCAGACGAGAAAGCTACAGCAATATAGAAAACTATAATAGAGGAAGAAACCACAGCATAGGAAGAAATTGTAATAAAAAATGAAGCTAAAGAAAAAGATGTTACAGTGATACTATAACAGTATCAATGAGGTGAGAGGTGGGTGACTGCGATGGCTTGAGTTTGTGCATGCAATGGCGATCCACACAGTGCTGTGTGTGACACGGCTATACGTATACGCGAAGGAGAATACATCGAACCGCTGAGTCCTGACGTGCAGACTATTGAGGGCACAAGCGTTCTTTTCGTTCTCCTTAAATCCATCGATTGTTAACAGATCAACGAAGACTACTGCGGTGAGGAAGATGATAATTGACTATGGAGCCTCTTAGGAATGTGGCTGCAGTGACGTTGGTCACTGGCCGAAGGCAGGAGCGAAGCTTCGCTTTTCTCACTGCTTTGATACCATGTTGAAAAGAATAGAATGTAAGAAGAATTATTAAAGAAGTTTTTTTGTGTTCACATGAGTTAAATAAGATCAGCAAGAAATGTTGAATGATGCGCCGATATATTTTGGAGACAGCGATACTAGCAATCATGTCTTCAATGGCTCCATTGCATTTGGAAAAGTCTACTTTGAGATCATTCACGACAGTGGGGCAGTGTCTCCATCTCCTTTTCGTACTAACTGGAAAAGCAAGGACGCAGTAGAAGCCAGACCAGGATGGCACTACAAGCTAAGCCCACCCAAGAACCTGGATGTGCTGCTGCTGCAATGCTTCGGCCCAGCCTCCCCCACTGTGGAACAAACAGAAATGGAGGAGATGGAATCATCAGCTATTTATTGAAATCAATGGCGCAATAGAATGGGATTGGCATGCTGCATGAGCTGCAAACTGGCACTCGACTTACTCGACAGCCTCTCTCATATGATCCTGTCAGACAGCGACGGCAGGCGGCGGTAGAAGTTGACGGCCGCTGGCGGCAAGCGGTCCCGGAACATGGGATGCCGCAGGTAGTAGAACCCCGCCGCCACCACCGCCATCCTCGCCGGCACGGCGTACAGTGCCACCGCCAACAAGAAGCACAGAGCCACGAACATTCCTGTCGCCCGCGGGTCCCTCCACGTCACCAGCGCCTGCACCCGCTCCACCTGCGCCGCCACGTCCCCCAGCATCGCCTGGAACCTCGCTGCCACCCCTCGCATCCGGTCGTACCGCGCCCGCACCACCTCCGGGCCCCGCGCGCTCGGCACCGGGTCGAACTCCTCGTCCAGCTCTTCCCGCTCCACCGCCTCCGCCTGCGACGCCCTCAGGCACGGGTGCGGCACCGGACCCCGCGCCCGCCGCCGGTACCTCCACGCCCCGACCACCGCCACGTGGACCGCCACCGTCGGCGCCGCCAGTTCCGGGAACCACACCAGCAGCACCAGCACCCCGTGGACCAGCAGGGTGGTCGTTGGGTTCCGCCACGCCCTCGTGTCCTCGACCCACCTGGCCACGTCGGCCACCCACGAGAGCGCCGCCACGATCCGGTACCAGTTGGCGCGGACCCGCCGCAAGCTGTACCCGCGCGGTTCCGCAGCCGCATCCAGCACCCAGAGCGCCACCTCCCGCTGCAGCGACGGCTCCGACCTCCCCAGGTGCGCCGCCACGATCCGCGCTGCCGCGAGGCGGAGCGGCTCCGGTTGCGCCGCCGGGATCGGTCGAAGGTGGTGCATCGCCGGCAGCATCGGCTGGCCGTACACGTGGAGAAGGTCCAGAGCGGACCCGGCGCGGGAGAAGCGCACGGCGAGCTCGATCTCCCCCATCCGCTTCACCCCGGAGGGCAGCAGCATCACTAGCGGATAGGATCCGCGGTAGATCCGATTCGTCTCCAGCGTGGAGAGCCGGATCCGCACCTTCCCCATCGGGCGCGACGTGGCGTCCTTTCCATCGTCCGATTGGTCGAAAACGGCCACAGTGAGGACGGTGCATGGATCATAGACGGGCCACGTGTACTGCTCGTTCCAGGCCGGGTCGAAGCTGTTCGCAGCGGTGCGGGTCCGCGCCCACTTGGGCCCGTACTTGGCGACTGCGTACGCATCGGTAGTCCCCTTTCCGTCGACAGTCCGCACGGGGAGTAGGCCCCTGCACCCGATGATCCCGAGCTCGACGACGCCCACCGGTGATCGCCACAGCTGCCGCGCCGACGGCCGGTAGTCGCTCTCGGCGTGCTGCGGCTCGTCGGACACGTGGTATCCACCGTCGAAGCACACCCGCAGGTGCAACCGGCCCCCGTGGACGGGCCTCCGCCCCTTCTTCGCCTGCGCTTCTTCGGAAGTGGGCAGCAGGTCGAGCCACCTAGAGGCGACCTTGCGGTCGTCCACGCGGCGCTCGATGGTGGAGAGCAGGATGGAAGCGGACCCGAGCACGATGGCGTCCTTCCCGTGGCGGAGCTCGAGGGAAATGACCAGCTTCTGATCCTCACCGAAGGGCTCGGCCTCCACGAAGAGGAGATCCTCATTCCACGACGGCGGCGCGCCATTACGGCTAACGGCGTTTCGCGTCTTCAACACCTGGAACCCAAGCGCTGCCCTGACGTAGACGGCGTGTTCCTTGATGGACGACGTCACAGTGTCCTGGGCCTCGATGACGGTGGCACGGATGTACCAGAGCTTGGGGGAGACGTAGACCTTGGAGTGGGAGCCGGCGTGGCTCGTCGGGGCGTCGGCCTTCCACGCGTGGGGGAAGGAATCGTCCGCCTGTGTGCCGACCCATGAGGCGAGCATTAGGTCGCCGCCGCGACCGCGGCCGCCCTCGAGGCGGTACCACTGCGGGGCCAGCGGGCTGTCGGGAGGATCCCGCAGTGGGACCTCTGTGACGTCAAATCGCACTCCGCCCAGGAAGTGCTCCTCCTCCTCGTCTTTGAGATCGGAGAACGGGGGGAGATCCCACACGGAGATTTCGAGGGCGGATGGGTCAGCCGCGGCGGCGGAGGCGTCGCGCACGAAGGCGAATGTCTGGTTCCACTCGAAGAAGACCGATCGCCGAGCGGTTCTTGTGCTGACGTGGCGACCGTAGGCGGCCACCCGGACGTGAGGTTTGGCGTTGCCGGGAAGCTTCCGGGCCCGGACGACGCGGACGAACAGATACTGCATCTTGTCCACGAGGTCGTACTTACTGCGCTCCATGGCCTCCGGGGTTCGCGCCGGCGGCGCCATTTGTCGGGGCTGGGGGCCCCAGTTCGGGGTGGACTCCATCTCCGGTTCCGGTGGCGGAGGCGGAGCTTCCGTGCTAGGCTCCGGCAGAGGTGACGGATTCGCTTCGGCCGTCTCCGGTGGATTCCCCGTGCCGCCATTCTCCGTCACTGGAGGTGGAGCGTCGGATTCCTTTGGCTTCTCGGTCTCTGCTGCAGCTACCGGTGGCTCCTCTGGTGGTGGCGGCGGCGGCGGCGACTTTTCTGATTCCGGCGCGGCTGTATCGGGAGCTTGCTCAGTAGCCTCCGTCGGCTGCACCGTCACCGGTGCATCCGTCTTTCCGGCATCCACGTTAACAGCCTCAGCCGGGGGCGGTCGCTCGTCCGACTTTGGTGCGGCCTCACTCGGCGGCGCGGGCGGTTTCGGTTCGGGAACCGGTTCGTCAACGTAATACACTTTTAGGTAGATGTCGCCCCGGACCCAGCTGAAGAAGCTCTTCTTCTCCACCGGGAAGCTCTCGACGGCCTCCTCCCCCTTCTTCACCACCTTCCTCGAGTCAATCCGCACCCGCCCAAGAAAATTGTTCCTCCGGCTCGGCCCGACCCTCCGGTCGTGGTACACCTCGACCTCAACTGGCTCTCCGGCGTCGTCGACGGGGCCGATGACATTGAACTCCAGGGCCTCGTTCCACGTGGGGCTGAGATTGCGCAGTACCGTCTGCGTCTTCCTCCGCTGCCCGTCGAAGTCGACGACCACGTACGGGCTCGACGTTCCCATGCCATCCTTTGGAAGTAGATCGTGAGCTTCCATCACCTCCACTACGAGCTTCCTGGCCATGGAGGCCATTACCACTAGATTCCAACTAGGTGCTCGAGCACTCTACCACCGTAAACATCTCGCTCCTGCCTGAGACTGCATGCGAGGATCACTGCCTGATATATAGCAGTGGGAAAGGGAAGGTCGATTAACAGCATGCAACAAGCAAGAAGGGGAGAGGATGCTTAACTTCACATGCAAGGAGGCCTTCTAATCTATTTCCTCATCATCATCTCTTTTGCCAGGGAGATTCCCTATCTTCTGTGTGTCTGTGGCACAACGCTTCACCCATCCTCTCTCTCTCTCTCTCTCTCTCTCTCTCTCTCGATCGAGCGTGATGGGCATCAAAAGGGCAGCAGAAAGAGCCGAAAGTTGCTTTAATCTTCACCGACCAAGTTCTTGTCCTCATTCCGGCGGTCCCATGCTTTGACACGCGCCTTCCGGGTGCCGGCTGATGGTGGATGGCCATGGCTATTCCTCGCGGTGTTGCTTTAATGGTAGTGCTGCTTTGGAAAAGAGACGGGAGGTGCTTTTGACTTGGGAGGATGTGGTAGAGCTTAAAGTACTACACTTTTCCTTATTCCGTAGGAGATCGAGGAGGAGTAATTCTCGGGGGGGATTGTTATATATTGTGGGCGAGAGAAACCTTGAAATTAAAGTAAAAAAGTTAACAGATTAGTAAATAAAAAATATATTAAATGATTGACAAGGTTTATATGGTTTGATACTCGTCGTTTATATTCACGAATTAAAAATTAAACTTTATAAAAAAAATACATAACTCTTTAAAGTTGAATTAACTAATCCTTTTACGTAAATCTTTAAGGATTTGCTCTTAATATTCTTCTAAAATTACTTTTAAGTATTTTTTTCTTCTCTCATCAAAATTTTAAGATATATAATATATTTTATAATAATAAATGTTATTTTAATAGTCTATTTATTTAATTCATAATTATAATCTTTAAAAAAAATTAGGATGGGTCTTTTGTCGTGAGAATAAAATTAAAATTATCACGAGTTTAATGGGTTAATTAGTTTATTAATTTTATTTAGCCTAAATTACTAGTTAAAATATTTAGGTTATAATTAATAATAATAATATACTTATTAAATTCTTATAATATAATCTTAATCTTGTTTACTTCTCATATGAGACTAATCGGGATATTATAAATTTTTCAACTCGAGAGCTTGACATTCTCGTCTAACATAATTCAAATCAAACCCTAGTATAATATGAGTCGTCTAACTCCATCCATGGATAGTCATTTTCTACTTGAGCCCTCTCATGGTACTTAAAATACTAGGTCGACTCTAATACCATATGTCACGATCTAAGTTTGATGATGGGTTAATTGGCTTATTAACTTCGTTTGACTCAAATCATTAACCATAATATTTAAACTAAAATTGATAGTAATATACTTATCATATCTTTATAAGTCAATTTAGTCTTATCCACTTCTTGTTAGTTATATGTGTCATACAAATCAATCACGTGAATGATGACACATGTAACATATTGTGATAATCTCTTCCTAGTTACAGTTATGTGTTTGGTCCTTAGATTTAAGATATCAAAGATGTTTTGTATGAGTACTTCAATGTCGGACTTATATGTTTGGAAGTTATAGATCTGACACAACGGAATGACAATCAACCTTATAAAGGCAATTGAGTGTCAACAGATAATCAGTCACTCTTGGTATCACTAGAGGAATATCTCATGTATGCTCGCTCAAACAAAATCTATGGATATGGTCATTTGGATTGAGAGAGAAATTTTTTGAGGGGATCTAATTAGATCGAGACTTGGATATGATTTCGTATGGGCTTGACGTTACCATTGTAGGGAAATATAGGAGCACATCGTATGCATAGTAGAAGAACAAAAAACATAAAAATATCAAATTTTTCAAAAAGTGTTCATCGTCGTGTGAAAATTGATATGCAAAAACCTACGAAACTGAAAACTACGTATAAGATAGTTATGTTACCTAAAGAGATCGTATATCATTGAATTCCTACATATATGTGGGAAAGGATGAAGGAGGTCAAGCATCATCATCTCTAGTAGTGATCTATACGGTATGGGCTATGAAGATGCTCCTTAAATCGCTACCCAAATCTTCATACATGTTGGCTAAGAAGGAGAATGAGAGAGGATAATATAAGGTGACAACAAAGAAGTTTAGCCTATGACCCTTTGGTTCTCTTCTATTTATAGAGGTCTCATATCAACTTAACCCTAATGGATCTTGCTTTATTGGGTATTGGATCTCTATCTAATTACTTAAGCCTATTAAATTATTGGGTCTCTACCCAATTATCTCTTATTAGTTTTTATTAGATCTCATCTATAGGATCCAATAATTTATGGGCTTAATGGATATCCAATAAGATAGGGGCTCCACCGGATATCTCAACCTCTACTTATCATAACATCTATTATATGTGTGTGACCCTCTATGTCCAATATCGAGCTGGCCATGAGTTATACCTGTTAGAACTTCTTCTGACTTAGTGAATTATTATCTTCATAATAATTCACTCTACTCATCGACTGTAGACGTATTAAGACACTATACTGCAGTCCTCAAATGATACAAGAGAATCCAATCCTTTGGACCTATCTATCCTCAGTTATCGTATACGTATAGTCCCTCATTCATCTAATATCCTAGAGATCGTACACCGAGTATAGTGTTGTCATGCTTCTATAGTTTCTCCTCGAGTTTTGCTCTGATCAGATTTTTCCGGAGAACTCTTTCTCTCTCTATCTGAATGATCTTGGCCAAGGATTCATCTAAGCAAGAATACATGAGATATTCTTCTCATGATACTGAGAGTAGATGATCATCTTTCGACACTCAATAGCCCTCGTAAGATTGGTTGTCACTTTCGATGACTGGTTGTACTAGATTTGAAACTTCCAAATATATAAGTCTGAAATCAAAAAGCGAAGTATCCATACAAAACATCCTTGGTATCTCAAGTTTGATGACCAGGTATACTATTGGGATGATAAAATCGTCGTTTGAGAATGAGGTATCATTAACCATCCATTTCGTAAGCAGATCAATAAGTGAACTCATTCTTCAATGAGCACTTGCACTGTAGCCCTAGTATCCCCACGTTAGCAGCTATAAGACTAGCTGCTACCATCATATGGATGAGTATACAGTACACTAGTCTGTTTGGTTATCTCGATGTCCCTCTCAAGTAACCTATGACCAAGATTATTTATGGTCTATGTTTAGAGGTGAATCGGTCTCATTATCGTGATCTCATCATGATCTCATCCTCATTGCACAGATCCATGGATATTGTAATATATTTATGCATCAAGCAATATAAAATAAAAAATATATCATAATAATAATAAGAAAAAAGATTGTATGTCATGCCACACGTGTCATCACTCACGTTATTGGCTTGTAGGGCACGTATTACTAGTAATCATGCACAATATATAATCTCTGGGATATTAGATGGCTGAGAGACTATGGATACATGGTAACTGAGGACAAATATGTCCGATTGATTATATCCCCTATACCATTTAGGGATTATGGTATAATGATATAGTACGTCTATATTCGAAGAGTTGAGTGAATTATCATGGAGATAATAATTCAACATATCAAAAAGAGTTCTTACAAGATGGACTCACAACCAGCTCGGTATCAAGCATAGAGGGTACACATATATGGTGGATGTTGCGACGAGTAGAGGTGCGGATATGAGATATCCACGGATCTCTTAGTTTGGATTCTATGGATAAGATCCAATTGGATAGAGATTCCATATTCAATAAGGATATAATCCATTAATGGTTAAGCAGCTTACACTTCTATAAATAACAGGAACCTCATGGTTCATAGGCTAAAATTTCTAGTGGTCGCCCCTCCTATTCTCCTCAACCTCCTCTCCTCATTGGCTTCGGTAGTCGTGTGGTGCACGTGGAGAGAGGATCCCATAGCGATCTGAGGAGCATCGTCACTACGTCGGATCAACACTAGAGAGGAGTATATGAGTTCTCTTTCATCTACACTATCGGATCTAAAAATATCAAGAATATATGATCTCCTTATGTAATACTTCTCATATAATGATCAAGTACTTGACTTTGAAAAATCTAATTTTGTTTTTATTTTTCGCTATGCATTAGATGATTTTGAAAAATCTAATTTTGTTTTTAATTTTTTAACACTTCTAACATGAGACTAATCAAAATATTATAAAAATACATAATATTTTGCCTAAAAACTATCATATGTTTAGCATGTTAAAAATCTTCTAGAGACGTGATTGGCATTAAAATAAAATTCATATATCATAAAAAAATTATAGAAAAGATGAATATGCATTTCAAAAATAAAACCTCTATTTCATTTATCTCCTCTTTTTTTAAAATTACATTGTCTCCTAAATATAGAGGGTCTAACGAGAACTTTGTCTTCAACTGGAACAAATAACTCTTGAATTGCAATCACGTATCTAATAACAAAATTTAAGTTTATATTTCATGCAGTATTTTGTTTGATTTGAGAGAACAAGAAAGAAGTGTGGCCTACATGTAGTGTATCACGTTCCTCACTCTACTACCGTCTGTAGGAGAAGTGAAGAGATAGTAGAAGCCATCTCTTCTCTAATGTCCAAGGAGAAAATGAACTTTCTGGATGTTGTTGGATCTGATGAGGGTAATAAACGCGATAAGACGCGCATGACGTCAGTCGTCCTAAATAACGCCTCACACCCCCAGGTCAACGCAGACCGGGGCGTCGACCGAGGCACATTAACGTCCTGCTTTTCTTCACGTTACGCTAACACCAAGGTCAGACCCTACCAACCTGCCTCTTACAAACAGGCACATCAGGGAACAGTAAGCTTCCCTATAAATACCTTTGCATTCCGAACGGAAAAGGGGACTTGGACTTCTTCTCCGTCTAAAAACCCACTCCACATCCACTTACTCGATCGTCGGAGGGGTCGGGCCGAGCTTTCGACTCGACCTTTGTGCAGGTACGAAGACAACGACTTCCCGCTAGGCTCCCAAGCGAGGATCCACCTCAAGGAGGAGTCAACGACACCACGTGCGATCACCCAGACGGACTAGAAGCCCACCTCAAAAAGATCCCCTCGTCACCTGGGCCTGAATCAAACCGCGTCGGCCCCGAGACCATGACTTAAGGTTGTTTACACTAACAGGATCTGACTTCGTTTCAAACACCACCTTCTGCAGTGAAGGATTAGAAGCTGGCTGATTTTACGTACGTGATGGGGAGAAGACTGTGTAGTATAGTGACGAACAGGTGATTTTTGACAACTCGAAGTAGGAAGACAAATGCCATGGTGAAACTGTGCGGTGTATATGTTCTTTACGTGGGTTAGGAACAGGTAAACCCTCGTTTGTCGGTTGTCAGGTAGGGTTAGGAAAGAACGGGAAGAAGTTTATTATATGGTGTAAAGAATACGGTGGACAGAAGATTTGATTGGACAGATACAAAGTAAGTATGCAAAAGCCAGGGGGAATACATTGTTTTCACTGTGCGGTATATGCTCTACGGGGGAGTGAGGATTCTGAGCTTTTACAGGCTGCCTTTGCGGAAAGAACGGGGAGAAGATAAAATTGAAGTTTCAGTGAGATCGGAAGCATAAATAATTGTGGACTTATATAGCTTTAGCAAATGGACACTGTAATCATAATTGTGAAACCATGCTAGTAGTAATTAAAATATACTTCCATGGCACATCATTAATTCCAAAAAAAAAGGAGAATTATGGTGAGTCCAATAAGCTTCATGATATATATATATATATATATATATATATATATAGGGTTAATTATATATTATCCTTGTACTGTCTTGTATTTAAAAATATATATATTTGAATCTCTATAATTCTAAAAATAAATAAATAACACCATATACAAAAGTGATAGGTAATAAAATAATTATATATATAAAGATAATTTTAACATTCTATGAAAGAGATGTTGAAATTATCGTTTTGCTCATCACTTTCGTGTTGATCCAACACGTAATATCACGTGTCATGTTTTTCGTCAATGCAACTAATAACGTTATGACAAATGAGAGTATTTGTTTAACTTTTAAAATTATATGAATCTTAATATAAAATTTTAAAGTACAGAGATCATAATACTAATAGGATCCAAGTATAAGAAGCAATATATAATTAGTTAGAGAAAGAGAGAAAAATTATAAACTAAATTACTTTACTATCTAGCAAAGAATAATCAAGAATGCTTACTACCTCACAAGCAGTTCAACATTATGTCTTTTGGATCAAACCTAAGAATTGTGAACTAAATAACATATCTCGTGTGTGTTTATTATTTTCGTATCATATCATGTATTATATTTTTCGTCAATACAATTGATGATATTATAGTAAATATGGTTATTTATTTTACTTTCGGGATTATAGAGATCTAAATATAAATTTTTTAAGTACAGAAATTACGATGCTAATAGGATTCAAGTATAAAATATAAAAAATAATATGTAATTATTTAGAGAGAGAAACTACAAACTAGATTATTTTATTACGTACCAAAAGAATAATCAAGAATGCTTACTATTCTGCCTAAGGAATGTGAACCAAATAGCACATCTCATGCGTGCGAATGCAGTTATTCTCCTAACTCTGTCGATGCGATTCATTCATTCTGCTATTCTAGGAGGACTGATAGGCTCCCGCTCGTAGCTCTCATTCCTTGTTCTTCTTGTAGGCCTTACACCTGCTCTAGTTTTAGCCATTACATTAAGTTTGCCCATACATGGAGGTAATCATCACATCCAAGCAAAACGAAATGCTTCAAGTTCTAATCCTATCAGTTAAGCTACCAAAGCCACGTCCATTTAAGGGTGATGTCTGTCTGTCTGTCTTCCAACTCCATTCTCCGAGGCCAAAGAAACCACTCCAATGGAAAAGTCCTACGAAGTGTTCACTCCCTCTTTCGAATGGATTCGAGGAAAGGCCGCCGACACTCTCTGCGTTCGTCTCCAAGGTAATCGAGTCCATCCTCCCCATCGTGAAGAGCGCAGTTTCATGGCTGTGAGCTGTTCTTGATGTTGCAGGATTCGAGAAGAATCAGATCAAGGTGCAAGCTGACAACGAGGGCGGCCTGAGGATCACCGGTGAACGACCACTAGGTGGGAATCGATGGAGCAAACTGTGGCAGGACTTCGCAGTGCCCGAGGACTGCAGTGTCGAAGCCATGCAAGCTAAGTTCCAGGAGGAGACTCTCTGGGTTACCCTCCCAAAGCGCGAAGCGCAGAAGGGGAAGGAGTTGCTGTTGAATGCGGTTGCGGCCGTCTTGGTGTTTCTTGGTCTTGCGCTGTATCATGTGAGGGAGATGTGGACTAAGAGATCTAGCTAGAGCTGATGTCCTTGATTCAAGAATAATGATCGTCAACGATGCATGCATGGTATGCATACATTCGTATGTAAGTGTGTGTGCGTATATATATATATATATATATATATATATATATATATATATCGGACTATATACCAATCTGTATTATATGGGTAATTGGATCCACGTAATGTCGTCGTCATTATGATGACATCGGATGATACAAGGCCGCTGCACGTGGCGTGCCGTGCCGTGTCGTCCCGCAGCGTGACGCGTCACTCCCACTGTGGCCCACTGAATACTGCACGTGCCGGCGGCCGAGCGGGTTTCTTCTGGCTGTCCGTGACGGGATAGGTGCAGCGCATCCCGAGATCCCGAGTTCCGTACAACGAGCGATCGTCACGTGTTTGACACGTGAGTAACGGCGTAAGAAACGGCATACGTCGATTTAAATTACACAAATGGCCTCAGAGATTAGTGGCATTTACGTCAGTTTAGCTGAGGTAGTCAAAGGCTTCGGAATCTATGTACGGACACCGAGCAGGTTTGAGGACGCAAATAAGGCGGGCGGAGTCGAGGAGAGGGTGCAAGGAAACTAGCAGTATTGCTGCCTTCCCCCTTGCGAAACCACGAAGATTTCTCTAGCCAATTCTTCCCCCTACAGTGGACTCCGGTTTTCTCCTGTTCGAAGCCATCCGATGGCCCCCGGTTTTGCCTCCCCCGGCCCTCCTTTATAACCCGCCTATCCCCCACTCCTCGCCAAAGTTCCCATTTTTTTCCACTGTCCCCTGTGGATCCCGATCCTTGTTTCTACCTTATTCGCTCCAAGTTTGGCCTTTTGCCCGGTGTCCGTAAAGTTGGTACCTTGGGCGGTCTCGCGGCGAGCTCTAGGGGCCTGGATGAAAGTGGAGGCGAGCAATGGGGAGGAGGAGAAGAGATCCGGGACGAAGAGGAATGGGGAGATGCTGGTGAGGGGCAGGAGATGCCGCCGGAGGACCCGGTGGAGGGTCACCGCGATCCAGCGCCTGTTCTTGGCCTGCAAGTCCGTGTTCAAGGGCCCCGGCACCATCCCCGAGCCCGCCGACGTTGAGATGCTGCAGCTCCTATTAGGTATCTCTTCCGAACCCCTTCCACATCCTAGGGTTGCTTTGCATGAGTTGATCCGATTTGGGAGCTTCTCTGGTACGTAAGACGTTTTGGCCAACCTCTTTAAGACAAGCAGCTTCCAAAGCAAGGATATATTCTTCTTGATATCTAGTACTTTGTTATAGTACGCCAATACATTCATTCTTCGACTTGACTTAAATAATATTTATTTGTTCTGATGCTGGCTTGCAGTATTTGTCATTGCATATAGCCATGCTCTGTTTTGATTAGCAATTTAAGGGTACGGCACTCTGTTTGCTAATCCATATTGTTTTGGCCTAATGAGAAGGCCTTGCCATCGCTATCTGCTGCATCGAGACCCCAGATATGATCCATGAAACTAAATTTTTGGGTTAACTCTGTCACTCTTTCTTGTCCTATGTAGCATATATTAATTTATGGGCCAATTCTGTTAAATGCATGATTTTTGTTATGTCATCAAGTGAAGGTTTTTTCTTTTTTTCCTGTATGTACTTAAATCATGGTTTATATGGGAGGATAGATGACATGGTATCATCAAGTGAAGATTTCTTCTTGTTTATTCTTGGATGCTTGAATATTTTTATGGAGAAGGATTAATTGTGAGATAAAAAAATTTAGAGGTTCGGATCATGTCGGTGAAGGGCCTAAGCTGAGGTTTCTCAGTTTCCTTGTTTTTAGTTGGCCACACCTTGAAGTCGTGTAAACAGCGTTCCCACCATTGTAGGGATTCGGGTGGGAAGTCCAATGTGCTTAGCCTTTACTCTGGATAAAGATATTATTTGTTGACTTTAGGATCATGTCGGTGAAGGGCCTAAGCTGAGGTTTCTCAGTTTCCTTGTTTTTAGTTGGCCACACCTTGAAGTCATGTAAACAGCGTTCCCACCATTGTAGGGATTGGGGTGGGAAGTCCAATGTGCTTAGTCTTTGCTCTGGATAAAGATATTGTTTGTTGACTTGAATCCTTTGACACCTGGGTTGCAATGGATCAATCATTATTGCAAGAATTGAAATATCGTCGAAGTTTCGATATTCTCTCGATATGGTACTTATATATATATATATAAGTAAAAAAAATTAATTTTTTTTTCAAATCATCGTCGCCTCTCTTCTCCCAAGACGGGGCGACGTTGCCTATATATATATAATATCTTTTTATTTATATATAAAAGTTAAAGAAAAATGTGCGATGTCGTCGAGGCGACGTTGCCTCTCTCTCTCTCTCTCTATATATATATATATAATTTTTTTTATTTATATATCTATTTATTTATATATAAAAGTTTAAAAAAAATGTACGATGTCGTCTCTCTTCTCCCTCACACAGGGCGACATCGCAGATTTATTTATATATATATATATTTATTTATTTATTTATAAATAAAAAAATTGTCCGATAGCAAACGGTCCGCGTACCAATTTACTGTCGGATTGGTACATACCGCCCATACCAGGCGGTATCATTTGAACTGTATACCTTGCTTTATTGTATCCTTAAGATTCTTACCAAGATTATTTAATTGTTTTTGTTGTCTATCTATTGTGGCACTAGAGTTCTTCTACTTGAATGCTTTTATATCATCTTAACGTCATCCTCGTATTTAAGGAAATAGAGATCTAAGTGTATCAATCCCAACCATTTAAATAGAATTAATAACTTTAATAGCCTTTGGTCTCATATGTCTGATCATTAACTGAATTGTTCTACCTATAAAACAAACAGAGATCACATATATCTTAATTACCTTGGTCCTCATATATCTATTCATTTAAATATGATTATTATACTTGTTGATGTTGAACAGCCTGTTTGTGCTGTCTGTTGTTGACAACACATGTCCGTATGAGAATCTTACTGCTGATCACATGAGACTAGGATTTTTTATCACAAGTGCTTATAAGCTTCCTTACACAATTTTTGAGTAATTTGGAAGTCACCTTCATTCTCATCATTGAACCTCTTGTCGAGCAGTTCATAGACAAGGCAGGACATCATATTTGCTTTTGCTATTAGTTGTGACTGGCTCTGTTTGCAAAAGTCGATGCTCATACTCGAGGTTTTGACCTTCTGATATTTTATCTCCAGATAAAATGAGGCCAGACGATGTTGGGCTAAGCACGGATTTACTCTTCTTTAAGTCCAAGAGTTCTTCCAAAGGAACTCCAAGGATCACATATGCCACCATATACAAGTGTGATAACTTTTCGGTAAGACTTAATAATAAAAGTGCATTCTAGATCGGATGCATTTGTTGGATATTCTAACATAATATGATGCCCAAACAAACAAACAAAAAATTAATAATTGCAGAAGTAAATTTTTTGTGCGTAGATCATATAGTGGAATAGAACATAATAGTAGCATTGTGAATATGGATTCCATGAACAAATTTTATGAATACATTCTGTTTCTTTGCAGATGTGTATATTCTTCTTGCCCCCAAAAGCAGTTATTCCTCTTCATGACCACCCCGGAATGACTGTTTTCAGCAAACTACTTGTAGGATCAATGCATATAAAATCTTACGACTGGCTCGATCCTGTCACAACAAGTTTCTCTACACCCTCAGCTAAATGTAAGCTCTTTTTCTTTATGATCACGTCTCTCTGAACTTTTCAGTATATTGGCTTATGAACCTTTCATCTGGTTGACAACTCATGCTATAATTGCAGTGAGGCTGGCAAAGTTGGTGCTTGATTCTGAGTTCACTGCTCCTTGCAGCACCTCCATTCTTTATCCAACAACTGGAGGGAACATCCATACCTTCACAGCTATCACACCATGTGCTGTGCTTGATGTTCTAGGACCCCCTTACTCGAAGGAAGATGACCATGACATTACTTACTATCAGGATCATCCCTACAGGAAATATTCAGGTAAGCAGCAGCTTCTACACACCATGTGCTTGCAGGTTGTTCTTTGCTAGTTTCATTACATGCACTATTAGGTTGTTGATAATAGCATCACAAAACATAAATTAGGCAGTAGGTACCCTCCATAATAATATGTATCTTCTCTGTCAGGTGCTTCCTATAATCAAACATGATATTCGACCTCTCCATGCAGAGTGTTCAAGTAGCTGGTTGTTTTCTTTCCAGATGGTAGACACTAAACATTAGCATTGTTTCAGGAATTGATCTGTTAATCTGGTTCGATATTACGAGACTGATTAAGGATGACATTTTGAAGCACATAAGATTAAGTTAGACAGGAATTGATACTTTCTGTTCCTTCATTTACAAAATCCTTCGACCTTTTTCCAGATGGTGATACTGACCAAGGTGGAGTGGAGGATCATTGCCATGGGTGGTTGGAAGAAATTGATGTATCCAGGTATTTGAAGATGGATGGTGTGGCGTACCTGGGCCCACAGGTTATAGATGGTTGACAACAGTTCTGACCAGTTTTAGGTCAATACTCCCCATTTGGAGCAGTGATGTCATTTACTTCTTTTCTTCTTCTTAAGTTTCTTTTACCCGTTTTGTGAGTCTGATGTCAAGATGTGCAAAGGTGGAATTGTTTTTAAGGTGATAACACCATGGTTTTGTACTGCCTGGATTATCAATATCTGTTCAACTCCTAGTCATGGACTTCACTTTTTCTCTTTGATTCTGGGCTGTGGCAATGGTCAAATTCATTCAGCTTCGAGCAATACACAAAGCAGTTAATATTTCAATTTCACATGTTAATCCTAATCTTACTTATGATTCTGGGTTGTGGCAATGATCAAATTCATTCAGTTTTTGGCAATACACAAAGGAGTTTACATTTAAATCTGCTTTTGGATTAATAATGACCCAATCCAATCAAAATCCTTACTGATATCTATGAATAAAAGATTACAACATTTAGAATTCACTGCTGATTTTAGTTCTAATTTCCTGCTCATCATGCTCCCTCTGCACCAAGTTCTAAAGTTCTAAAGGGGGATTTGAAAAGATGCTATTGGTTCTTTGAGATGCCAAGACATCTTTTGGCTTTATATTGATGGAGATAATATATGACTTGGATTTGTGTCTCGAAGCTCATCAATCTTCGGAGGGGATACTGTTCTAAGTAACTTTTTTTGCAGCTGGAGAATGTCGTGGAGGACAGAGTGGGTTTGAGCAGTGCAGTTGTTCATTTGGGAGCTTCAAGGCAGCAGCACACTGTGGCACTGGGACTGATGTGAGATTCCTCCCTTGCTGTGAACAGCCAAGTTGATGACTCAAAAAAATATTCATGTACTGCCAATCACATGTTCAAAAAGAGAGTGTAGCCTCCTTTTTCACAGCGAGAGAAAGAGAGAGAGAGAGAGAGAGAGAGAGAGAGAGAAAAAGAGATTTGGGTCTTACTACAAAGGATCCTATCAAAACCATCCATTCCATCTTCAATTTCCTTCTACTGTGTTTTGATCTGAAGTTTAAAGAAAGAAAGGAGTAACATAGAGTTGATTTCCTCCTAAACATCTCCACTGTGTTTGACATGATAAATGGAAACCCAGAGATTAAACTGAGGCAAACAATGGATTCTTCTGGTACTTAGAAGTTGGTGCCATTAGCTCAGTGGAAGATGACAAGGTTTGCAGCAGTTGTAGCTTATAGTTCAGAGGAATCTGCACAAAAGATGGCCATTTGACAGTGTGTGTCATGTGGAGATGTATCCCACTGACTCATTCGCACAGTGACAGTCTTAATTTTTCCTTTCTTTTTCTTTCTTTATTGTGAGACCCACAATCTTATTCTTCTTCTTTGTTTTTATTTCTGTGCATGTCACAATAGAATTAATTTGGTCTCTCCTCTGTCACATACATGAAATCATTTATTTCTTCTTCTTCTCCATCATGACATCAGATCTGGACCGTCCATTTTGCTAATCTTGATCTATCACATCCTTCGTCTCTTACCGACGAGTGCTGCGTACTCGATCCCGACATGCATCGAGAAGTGCTGTGTCCTGGCCCCACCCCTTCTCGTCCTCTGCCCGCATGCCACGTTGCAGTTGAGTCATCATACGTCAGATATCTCTGTTGTGACTGCCATTGTCCCACTTACAAACGTTTGATTGCGAATGGACGGCTGAGATGCGAGAATATTTTTGGTGATCTAAAATACCTTTCATTTATGTTTGGAACACAGCAACAATGCAACGTCTAGTCTTAACGTGTCCGTTGCCCCATCGCATACCCCAATTGTGGCGGTCCACTCACTTTGCTTTTGTTAGTGGGGCCCGTTCGGAACTGAGAAGTACAATAATTGGGGAGATTCTGATGGTCTGTGTCAACTTTGTGTCACCCGCCACCAGGGAAAACGAAAGCTTCCCCATGCAAGAACTCGCCCCAATCGACGGCCCAGAAAGCTCATCTCGGCCATCCGACGGCCGAAACCTCGTGATTCATCTGATGGACTGACATGTTATTTCGGTATTGGTCATAGGTAATCTCGTCAAATCATGTGAATTGTAATCGGCGGTTCAGAAAGCTCGTCTATGTCATCGGACGGTCGAGACGCCATGATTCACCTGAAGGACTAATATAACCTCCTCTTGAGCCTTGAAATCGACGGTCGAAAGGCTCCAATCTACCATCGGATGGTAGAGACGCCATGATTCACCTGAAGGTCTCGAACGACAGTTTTGCATTTATTATGGGTAATTTCGTCAAGATGTGTGAAAAGTGGCGCCTTAACAGAGCCTGCGACCGTTGGCAGCGGCGCCGGAGGAAGCGTAAGGCGGAGGAGAAGCCAAAGAAAGAGAAACACTCGAGGGCTTCGATCTCCCCCTCGGAAGACCCGAACAAGGAAAGAAGAAAAAGGGAGGTTTAAAGGCGGAGGGAGGAAGGGGGGGGAGAGAGGGAAGGCTGGCCAATTGCTCCTCTTTTGGCTTCTCTTTGGCTTTAATGGTGCCGGAAGGAAACTTAAAAGTAAGAGAAAGCGAGATCTCTCGGATGGTGCTTGGCTCCTGCCGTCGTGGCCAAAAAGGGACACGGGGTCTTGTTGGTATGCGCCTTCGGCTTTTGCCAGTTCGATGTACGGATACTCTTCGCCTTTTCCTGTTCACCGCACACCCGTGAGAGAGAGAGAATGTAACTATATGTAAGAGTTCTGGTTCCAATAACCCTAGAGCTTTCAAATTGAGCTTAGCTTTTTCTTAGTGGATTTGGCGTTGAAGAAAAGGAGGAAGGAGTAATCTTTCGTAGATTTTATGCCTATGAGTGTTACATTGCAGCTTCTTATCTTCGCATGTCTCCTCGATATGTGCAGTTACTGAATGATTTCGGGTGTTCTCGCCAGTTGAAGGAGGGGAGAAAGGAGTGAGCTTCCGTAGTTCCGTCTTCCTGTTGCCGCTATTTCGTTGCTTCTTTTGCTGCATTGTTCCGTTGCAGACCGAGGCTGCTAAGTTGGAATCTTGATTCGTTTCCTGGGCATTGATTGCTCCCGGTTTGCTTGAGCTCCCAGATGCGCTGATGCAGCTGGCAGCTGTGTTACAGTAAGGTCGAAGGTATCCACCCGCTCGTCGAACTATTTTTGAGTCGATATCAGCTTCCATCTTCCTCTCTAAAACTAATTCTTCAGTTCTATTTTTTGTAAAGGAAAAATCTTCTGGGGAGATCAGGGCAGAAGTCGATCCAAGCTGATAAATTTCTGTTGCCAAAAATGGCTGTTGGAAGCTACCCTTGTTGTTTGCTCATCTTATCCATGATCTTGATCCTTACTCCATGCGCATACCAATTGCAACCAGCAGAAGTTTTGTCCCTCCTCCGAATCAAGCGGCTCTTGAACTACCCAGCTATCTTAAGTAGGTGGAATGTTGATACAGACTTCTGCAGCTACGAAGCAAACCCATATGTAACTATAATTTGCTACGAAGAGAGCATAACCCAATTGCATATAACCGGCAATAAGAGTGCTCCACCTCTTCCTCGAAGCTTCTCTATGACTCTCTTATTTGCTACTCTGTATCGGCTCCCTAATTTGAAGGTCCTCTCTCTGACATCCCTGGGCTTGTGGGGTCCCCTGACCGGGAAGATTTCTCGTTTATCTTCTCTAGAGATAGTCAACATGAGCACAAACTATTTGTATGGAGCAATTCCTAAACAAGTTTCCAGACTGACAAATCTCCAAACTCTGATACTTGATCATAACATGTTCAGTGGACGTGTTCCGGATTTGTTAGGTGAGCTTCCACGCCTGTCTGTTTTGAGCTTAAAGAACAATTCTTTGAGTGGGCCTCTGCCGGATTCCTTTAGCAGCTTAAAGCCACTCAGGGTGCTTGTGCTGTCCTCCAATAGCTTGTCAGGGGAATTGCCTGATCTCAACAGTTTATCAAACCTTCAAGTGCTGGATTTGGAGAACAATTACTTTGGACCACGGTTTCCAAGCTTGGGGAGGAAGGTTGTCACCCTTGTGTTGAGAAAGAACAGGTTTTCTGGTGGCTTGCCAGCTGAAGTAAATACTTATTATTTGCTCGAACACTTGGACATATCCTTCAACAGATATACTGGGCCCTTCCCAGCATCTTTGTTGTCTCTGCCATCTATTCATTATCTCAGTATTTCTGGAAACCGATTCACTGGCATGCTTTTGCAAAGTATGTCGTGCAATGGTGAACTTGAGTATGTGGACTTGTCATCAAATCTTCTGACTGGGAACTTGCCGACGTGCCTGATTTCAGACTCTAAGAACAAGGTGACTTTGTACTCGGCAAATTGTTTTGCGACCAAGGATCACAGCCAACACCCATTATCATTTTGCCAGAATCAGGCATTGGCTGTGGGAATAATACCTCACAAGGAAAATAAAGTGTCAGGTGCTAAAGCAACCCTTATGATTGGAATCATGGGAGGCATTTTTGGAAGCATTTTTCTTGGGATGATAATTTTCTTTTCACTTAAAAAAGCTACTATGAAGCCGGCACTGAACAAATCACAGAGGAGTTTAGCAGAGCATGCCTCTGTGGGGTACTCTTCCCAGTTACTTCCTGATGCAAGTATGATCTCCCTCCATCTCTTCCTATCTCAATCGTGTCATTGGAAAGTTGATAATATACTTATGCCTCTCAGTACTCATCTGTTAAGACGGTGATTATGAAATTGTTGCAGTTGGTGGTTTTGTGAATTTAATTTTACTTGTTAGTTGTCACGAACTAATTTAATTTAATATAGTTGTATTATTTCCATCTTATCTATGATTATTGTTTTTTTCCTTTAAAGGTTACATATTACAAACAATGAAGCTAGGAGAACTTGGTGTTCCACCTTATCGATCATTTTCCTTGGAGGAACTTGAAGCTGCTACAAATAACTTTGATACATCTAGTTTCATGGGAGAAGGTTCTCATGGTCAGGTATGTCTTGTATTCCTTGACATCCAGGTCAATCATACCTCTAAGTTTAAAACCAAATAAGTTGTTGTCAACTCCAGTATCCATGTTATTATAAGTTTAAAACCAAATAAGTTGATAGTCTCACTATATTTTTTATAATATAAACCAATGAAACAAATTTTGTCTTCTAAAAATCTAAAGACTTGATATGCTAAAACATATCGTGTTAATTTCTTGGGTGGAAAGTATTTGCTTATGCAAGCCATAAATTTGACATCAATTTCAAGCTTCAGCTATATGGACTTTCTAAAATATTTGCAGTTTGTTTGAGCATTCCTTATTTTTTGGCATCAGATGTACAGAGGAAAACTTCAAGATGGTTCTCTGGTGGCAATAAGATGCCTGAAACTGAAGAAAGCCCTAAACTCCCAGAATTTTAGTCGTCACATTGAACTGATTTCAAAGCTGAGGCATCACCATTTAGTCAGTGCCCTCGGGCATGGCTTTGAATATTACCTGGATGATTCCTCTGTCAGCAGATTATTTATTGTTTTTGAGTTTGTCTCAAATGGAACATTAAGAAGCAACATTTCAGGTTAGGTGTCAATTGGTATATGGCAAATTCTGATGTTAATATCTTTTTTTCTTGAGACACATGTTTTTCCTTAATTGTTGATTATGTCTATTGTCCTCCCTCTCTCACACTCTCTCACGAAATTTTCCACAGAGGGAGTTCCTGGAGAAACGCTTACATGGACACAGAGGATATCAGCTGCCATTGGTGTTGTAAAGGGCATTCAATTTTTGCATGGAGGCATGGTACCTGGCTTGTTTGCAAATGATCTGAAGATCACAAATGTTCTTTTGGATGAGCACCTTGTTGCAAAAATCAGCAGCTATAATCTGCCGATACTAGCAGAGGATATGAAATGTGAGGTAATAACAGAACTTTTTCATCCTTTGCTTCCTGTTGGAGTTGATCAATATGATTTCTGTATATTTGTTTTGATAGAAATCAATTTTGCATCTGAGCAGATGATGGTTGGAAGTTCTTCAAGTGGGTTAAGAGAACCCAATGAAAGGTGCGCAACATGCTTCTTGTAGTGCTCAAGACATTCAAATAAAATGTTAATCTCCTACTCCAAGTACTTGTTAATGTGCTCCATTTATACTTATCAAATTGTTCTGTATCAGTGATCAATCTTAGGAATCTACTATCCCAGTATTCTAATGGTAGGCACCAATATTCTTAGCCAAGTGTGTTAAAACTTGGTTTTCCATTTACAAGTGTTGAAACATGATAGACCTCGAGTCCAGACCGACTCCCTCTCCTGTCCATTGGGAAGTAACAGACCTTGACACATGGAATTGTTTCCTCTCTAAAGCAGAGCAACATACTCCATTGCTTCATCAGTTCATGTCTATAGAGTTGGGCACTACAAGACAGCCAACCTTTGTCTTTCTCAAAAAAATATATGTATATTAGAAAATAAAAGAACATGCTTTGTCAAGGTGAGCCTTGGTAAAACTGTACATTGACCCTCTCTAGATTCCATGCATTTGGCTCGTCCTTTTTATGGTCTGTACTGTATTCTCTAAAAAAATAGTGAGCATAGAATTTACAGTGCATAGATGATTTTTAGGTGGGGTTTTACTTTTTTCACGACCCATGAAGTCTCATACCTAAATACATCAAAACACATTTGTATTGAGGTGCCTACAAGAAGGCATGCGGCAGAACTATTTTTTCCTTCCTTTTGTCTTTCCTGATTTCTTTCTTTCTGTTCTACTGTACACATTGTATTCTGTTGCTTTCCCACATACATGCCTGTAATCTATGTTCTAAAGACAAGATTGATGAGTATAAAACTTGCAATCCATAGTCCATTTCTTGGTGAGGTTTATGCTTTTTCGTGAACCCATGAAGTTTCTTACCTCAATGCATCAGACAAATGTGTAAAACATATTTGAATTATTTCATTGTTGAAGTGCATAAAAGAAACCAAAGCAATTGGCAGAACTCCTTTTCTCCTCCTCTTTTTTTTTTTTTTTTCTTTCTTTCTATTTTTGACATGCCACATTACTGCCTTGCAGAACAAAGTACATGGATAAGATCGACATACATGATCTTGGTGTCATCTTACTGGAAATTATAACCGGAAGACCAATCATATTCAACAGCGAGGTTGTGAACATAATGAAAAATCAGGTATGGAGCAGTTTTTAATCTCTAATATCAAAACATTGCAATGAGTACAAGCTTTACGTAACGATCGAGTCATTATATGCTATCAAGCATAATTAATCATCAAACTGGACAGATTCTTGTATAGAACTGTTCATCTTGACCTGTTTGTGTTTCTAGCTGCAAGAAAGCATAGCAGCCGATGGGATTGCAAGGATGAGCTTTGTGGATCCAGTGATCATTAATGCATGCTGCGATGAATCATTAAAGACTGTTATGGAGATATGCTTACGATGCCTTTCGAAGGAACCAACACAACGACCCTCGATCGAGGATGTGCTTTGGAACTTGCAGTTTGCTGCTCAAGTCCAGGAATCTTGGAGAAGGTACTCTCACAGCAGCGAAGAATCCCCGCTTTCACCTTCGCTTCCTTCACAATCACCAATAGCGCTTAGCTGCTAACACCACTCTTTTAAGTGCAGAGTCATGATACTGAGACCTGCAAAGCAGTTTGATTCATTTGATTAGTTAGATTGTTATGGTTTAAGTACTTGCTTGTTTGTATGTTAAGGTACTACTTAGACCAAGACTTGGCAGATCTGACCAAGATAAGTTTTTATTGATATTATTTTCGTTTTGAGATGATTTTCCATAATAACAAGTCTTTTTATGTTTTCTTAGTTTTCAAATTCAAAGAAATTTCTATATATTATTGATAATATGAGTTGAAATATTAGAATCAATTTATCAAGTATTAAAAAAAACTTTTATAATATCTGATTCAAATTATAACATCCTTTTGCAAGAGATAATCAAAAGCTGTTGCTCCCTCGTTGTCTTATATGTTTAGTCAGTAGTTTTTGAAGGCAAATGAATTCTTGGTTGAAATTTTTGGCTTTAAAGGAAAAATCAATCAAACTAGAAAATTAGATTTAAATTTAGACTCATTGTCTATGTTTACTTAAAAAAATAATTAATTTTTTTATCACGTGTGATAAAATGACAAGTGAGGTTAATCAAACCCAAGCACCAATTTGATATCTTGTTACATAAATATTAAAGATTTTTTTAATTTTGATTTATCTTTTATAATTTATCTCTCTAGAAGCACTCAAGATAGTTTGTGGAGATGCAAGGGCTTATAAATAGAATAATTCTAGAAGCACTTAAGCTATTTTTTTTTCTTATTCATCTCTCATCATAATCATAGTCTAAAGAAGATATATTGTAATTTATAAAATAATCAAACATTAATTTTTAGGATTTCTCCCCAAAGCTTTTTCATACTTAGATTTCTTACCCCCTCTAAGGAGAATCCAAAAATACTTGTCAGCCCTAATATTTTCTTTATTAGGATGTGATGATGTATAATTTAGATGTCAAGATCAAATTTTCTCACTCCATCTATAGTTACAGTACAGGGAGCCCACTGCTCATTTCTTTTCTAGGAAGACATGCCATGTTCTGACAGCCCTACAAGCAATAGGAGGTGTTGTTAGAAAACAAATTCAATTTATTATTGTATATCTTCATAAAAATAAAAGGTTGCATTAAATAGGATCACCTTTATAGGATTCATGAATCTTTAGATGTGACTTCTAATTCTCTATAAATAGATAGAGATTGAGGTATTGTGTATGTAGAAATTTTAGTTGTGTGAGTGCAATATGGAGAAATTATAGATATAAGGAAAAATATAATTATATAAGGATTCTTATCCATAATATTCCCACCACCTCAAAACCACTCCCTCTTTTCCTATCACCAAAAATAGCTTGATAGATTAGCATTTCTCTTGAGCAAAAACTAGTTTGCCTTCTGCTTTAGACATGAATAATTGTGGCCCTAATCCAAACCATAGTGAAATATTACTCACTACTCTCTCTCTCTCTTTGTTGCAACACTTAAAGATTATTTTTTCCATCAAACACATAAAGAGGATCTTGATTTAACTAGTGGAAAACTACAGCATGCATCTAATTAATTATGATTCAAGAATGGATTTCTCATACGGCAAGCAAGAACTTGCCATCTCCTGTGGCGTGAAGTGCTACATCATTTGCCCTCCCTCATTGTGTGATGACAGTGAACACCACCAACCTTCTTTCCCACACCATAGGGGCATGCATGCATGCATAATATTACTTGACATAATCTTTTCGAGACTTTGCATTAGAAAGCCTCGCCCACAAGCACTCCTCCCTCACGAGCTCAACGTGGCGCCCAGCTCTTCTTTAACCCCGGCCTCGACGGATGCACCACCATGGATCCTGATGGCGGCGGCGAGAAAGAGTGTGGCGAGAAGCCCAACCGGCGTGCAGCGAGAGTCGACGCCGGGAAGCGGGCGGCTGCCGTAACTCCGGGGTCGCCGAGGGAGGGCGCGGCGGGGTCGCCGTGCGGGGCTTGCAAGTTCCTGCGGCGCAAGTGCCTGCCGGGATGCGTGTTCGCGGCGCACTTCGCGTCGGAGCAAGGGCCGGCGAGGTTTGCGGCGGTCCACAAGGTGTTCGGTGCCAGCAACGTTTCGAAGCTGTTGTCGATTGTGCCCGCGGGGCGGCAGCACGACGCCGTGGTGACCATCTGCTACGAGGCGCAGGCCAGGCTCGCTGACCCCGTCTACGGCTGCGTCTCCACCATTCTCGCAATGCAGCAACAGGTCCTCTCTCTCTCTCTCTCTCTCTCTCTCTCTCTCTCTCTCTCTCTCTCTGGGTGAAGTAAGAGGAACGGCACTCTGTTCACGTTGCATGCGCATGCGCCATGGGATTGGGGGGAGGGGAAAGCTCCACCACGCCACTGGTGTGCTTGCCGTCTTTTCTGCAACTGATCATATCTCATGCATGCATAAAGATCTTTGCATTCTATCGCAAGGTGTCGGCGCTGCAGGCGGAGCTGTCGATGGTGCACTCGCAGCTGCTGAACACCCGGTTGGCCGTCGCGAGCGTCCTTCGGGCGTCGCATCGAGCGCAGCACATGGCGGCGCTGCAACCGGCCTACTCCAACAACTCGTCGGCGTCAAGGGACATGGTAGACGTGGGAAGCTTCCCGGAGAGCTTGGACCTGGGAGACACCGACCCAGCCTCGAGAGATCTGGAGCCTCTGCAGCTCTTGCAGCAGTCGCAGGATGAGGAAGAAGACGCAAGCCACGATTCTGTTGCCTTCCGCAACGAGCCTTTTGTTCCCAAATAATTGATCTTAGACTTGTCAGGAATCCATTTCCATCAACAACAGTAATAACACCAGAAATCCCAACCTACGATAAATATATATATATACATATATATATATATATATATATATATATATATATATATATATATCGAAGCGGAAACCTGACTTAAAATATAATTGTAAAGGAAAATGAAAGAGAATATATTTTTGTTCACATATCAATTAGAGTTATTAGCATTTTAATAAAATAGTTATGATAATAACCAAAAAATACCAATTATAATAATAGTTATTATTTCAATAAAATAGTTTTGTTTAGAAATATCGAACAATTCTGGCACATACAATCACATTTTTGTCTCGCTTTTAATTTATTATTTTAATATTACGGGTTTCCTTACCGAGATTCTATACCGTCATTATTTACCAACCCCTATTGCATCACAAAGAGGCAAGTCAAATTGTCTACTGTCTCGACACCGTTTCATGGAAACCTCCCTAGCGCTTGATGAGCGCGTCCCATGGGACCCACTTGTGACGCCATGGATGGCTCAGGTATCCGACTGGGTGTCAGTTAATCAGGCAGGAACGGCGTTGCTAGAAACCTAAATTCTTACCCGTAGCGGACCCCACCAAAACTACGTAACCTGAGTCGTGTCCGAGACAAGCCCACGAGTCGGTGCTTCACGGGTATATAAGCGCCCCTCTCCGAAGCTTCCAACGAGATGACCTCGACGCGGAGACAAGGGCTCTGGAAGAAATGGCAATGAAGCGTACCACCGCCTTTCCGTCCTCTCTTCTTCTCCTATTGTTCCTTCTCCCAGTCGCCTCTCCACTCATCCTCTCTTTGAGCGAGACTCTCTTAGGTACTCATGTCTCCTCCCTTTCCTCAAGTTTTTTTCGTACTCTGGAGACGGGACGATCCGATCGATGCACTCCTTGTTCTGTGTATCTTTTGAGCGATTTTAAGCGTTCTATGGTTTGTTGTTTTTGCTGATATTCTAATTTGCCACGATACCAGCAATAACACCCAAAATCTCTAGATGTTAGATGCGGATGCTCAATAAAATAGTGTTTTTTGGGGGGGAATTGGTTCTGTTTCTTCGACATTGCCATGACAAAGTAATAAGCGAATGGAATGATGTTTATCGTGTGTGCGAAATTACTCCTATGACATTTTGTTCTCTTGCCGGACTATTACATAGTTTTAGGAAGATGAAAAACCTGTGGAGCTACATTTTCTTGAATTAGTCTGCTTGTTATTGCAGCAGCCTTTTTCCTGGTGTCATTATTTAGCTACAAATCTCCTATTTGTTGCAGAAATTAATTTGGAAAATCCAGTTTTGGAATTCGACTCGCCACCATATGCTGGACAGTCATGTCATCGGGTTCGGCTGACCGGCATGTCAAGGTTGAACCTCAAATCCTATGCCAGTTCTGTACGCGTGGCATTGAAAATTTCAGATTCCACGGACGAATGGCTTGGGAGAAACATACGACTTTGTTTCCACAGGTTGGTTATCTGATTTTTCTTTCTCGATCAAAATTAAAAAACTGAGTCATTCCTTTCCCCCCCCCCCCCTTTGTAGGAATACTTCTATTGGTGTTTGTCAATGTGAGGTGTCGCAGTGGGAATCTTTTCTAAGGAATGAACGGAATTCAATGATATCACCCTATGAGAGTGGATTTATTGATGTCAAAATTAATAAAGAAACTTCTACCTTCTTTTCGGTTGCTCTTGAGGAAGGTAAAGTATTGTTACATTTGAACTTGTTTTTGCTAGTTGTTCATAAAATAACATTAATTCTCAGGCACTTCCTTTTTTTCCTACATGCAGAGTTTCATCTATGGCGTCTGGGTTGCCTTGGTTTTGGATTACTCATTTTTCTCATTGCGCCTGGCATCAGCAATTGGATGCCATTCTATTACAGTAGTTCAATGATCTTAGGAGTTTTTCTTCTTGTCTTGATCCTTCTCTTCCAGGTAATGTCTGTGGAATGGGTAGTGAAGTAAACATTTGGATAAGATTTTACCAGTTTGGTTATTAGACATCTCTAGAGTTATAAGATAAATACTTGGATTAGTTTTGTGTAGCTACTTAAGGAAATAATGCTTGTATGTTCTAATTTGTGTGCTTCTTCAAGAGTGGCGTTTCACTTATGCATGCACAATCAAGAGCATGTCTCATGGTCATTATGATCCTTATTGGGTACATTATGTTAGCAAATTAAATTTTATAGCCCTCATTTGGTTCAATTAGAATGTTCCTATCTACTTGTAAAGGCATTTTGATCTTTTAGTTCGACATGGAAGTTGTGATTCTCACGTTTGTCAAAGAATCTTGGCTTAGTTGGAGTTAGAGATTTGCTTTGTTTTTTTTTACACTTCTGTTCATATATATGTTGATTGTTTTCTACATGTATGATACAGGCAATGAAGTTAGTTCCCATAAGCAGGCGAAAAATAATATACATTGCATTCTATGGATCCTTGGTGAGGATTTTATTTCCATGTTATTGCTCAATTTAGCTTCTTCATTCTCTAGTTTTTTTAATCATAGAAAACATTGTTTATTTCCAAATATTCTTCTCCAGATGGAGCCCTGCTCACCTTTGTGTTTTTCTTGCAGCTGGGTCTTGGTTCTTTAATAAGAAATTACTTCTCCACGATGATCACCTTTCTTCTTGTTAGTTGTGGCTTCAGTGAAGAATCATATAATCTCGTAAGCATCCATTTTCATGATTATGTTCCACATGAAGTTTCATTTTTATAATTTGGATATTTTATTTACGTGCTCCTTGCAAAAGCTTTCTTTGCTTATGTTTCACTCTAGTGCTACTGGTCACAAATATTTCAAACTGCATGCTTGATCAATATTGGATATGTCTTAGCCTACTTGTTAGATAATTCTAGATAGATGTTAAATTTACTTTTTTTTATTTATCTGTAATCATTAAAATGTTTGAATACCTTAGGATACTGAACTTTTTCTGATTTATAATATGTTGTTTTAATAAAATAATATCCTTAATTTGGTAATCATACAAAACCTTTGATACCCCTATCCTCATTAATCTCAAAATATAATTATAAATATTATACATATATAATATTTGTTTAGAATTTACTTAACATATTAAATGTGTATCTTATAATATATTCATTTCAGCCCTTGCTCTGTATCTTTATCTTAAATCTGGACTATTTTAAATTTTTTTCCTTGTATCTTAAATCAGAGCACAAACCATATTAGACACTCGGATCCATACTGTATCCAACATATTTTATCTATGTCCGAGCAACATAATAAATTCGTATGATCCAAAAATCACATGCATCTTTGGAGTGTTAGAAATGAATATGTAGTTTGTGCCTACATTTATGATGGCAGAATTGATTTTTGATTTCCAGTTTCATTATTATTAAACCTCATTTATTGTAACATGTCCCCCAAAATTTTTTATTTAAAGTTGTATTTACTTCTTTTCATCACAGGTTTCACTTGTTCTGCTGGGGGGAATAATCTTTGCAGGAACGTTTTTAGGTTATTGGTCTGCGCGAAAGTTTGTCCTTTCTGAAGATGGATGTGTAGATTCTGGCATTGCACAATTTGTGAAGTGGACATTGCGTTTGATCGGCATAGTATCTATTCTCCAGGTACTTTCGTCATGATCACTCATGCACCTTATGCTTCATGTTAGACTCAAAAAGATTCCTTTTGGTAAGCCGACTATTCCATTTGTAACCTCATGATAGTCTGAAAGTATGCTATTCTATTTTGCAATAGTAAGGGTGAAAATGTGGTGCACAATAATATGTAATATCTGATGTTTCATAATCCATTTTTTATGACATTTGCAGTAAATTATCAACCCATTTTAAATTTAAGTTCTGAATATATGTAACAAAAAATATTCAATTTGAGTTGACTACAGGGCTTCAGTTGTTGGCTTAGTCGGATGTAAATCTTATTTGTTTAACCAAAGGTCAAATCCTTACAATTGGTAATCCAGAAATTTTGTGTTATGCCCTGAAGAACATCTGTGTGTACACAGATGTGCACATCTTTGTTATCAAGTTGGGATCAGAAGGTTCTTATTCTATTTGCGGTGTCCATGCATATTTTTTAAAATAATTATTGTTTTGTATTGTACTATAAAGAGTTATACATGGTTCTTTTCTTCGAAATATTGTATATATTATCTATGGTTAGTAAAAAGTGAGCTTCTTAGTTCATGATAGTATCGAAATTTACAAAAATGATGTTTGTCTAACATTTTACCAAACATCCTACTTGGATCGATCATCTCATCTAGGTAATGGTAATTGAGAAGTCAAAGAAGGAATGCAGACTCTCATTATCTCCCTTCTGTATATATTGTCAGTATTTCATATTCATGAGGGTGAATAACATCTAATAAATAGTTTCTTTCATTTATCTATGGTAACTCAATTTATGAAAATTTATTTATGGAAAAATTATATTATTGTAAGGACACAAACATTGTTTTGTTGGCACCAACATAATATTTTACAATTTACTCACAATTATATGAGTATTCCAATCTTTTTATGTTTGTTGTGTCCACATACAGTTCTTTAAATAATATAAATTCTATTGTTTAATACTGCACAGCAAAAGTTTATACATGATTCTTTTTCTTCAAAGTGGCATATATATTATCTATGGTTGGTAAAAATTGAGCTTCTTAGTTCTATTGGTATAGACAAATGATATTTGTCTAACATTCTACAAAAACATCCTGCTTTGATCTATCATCCCCATCTGGTTAATGGAAAGAGAAGGAATCCAGACTTTCATTATCTTTCACATATCCAATCATTTGTTAAACATTTTATTTTCTTACCATAAACTTATCTTCTGTACTTTTCTTTATAGAGCACTATTGATGTTCCTTTGGGATTGCTTGCATTGGCTACTTGTTGCACATTTAGTTATCTCGTTCATTCCAAGAAGTGGTGAGCATCGACCCACAAATATTTTATTAGCATTACACTATGTTTAACGCACTGAAAACCCTGCTTTTCTTTTAGGCACCGGAGGTCAAACAATAATGGAAGTCTATGGCAGCGAAGACCTAAGCAAGCATCTTCTGGTAGGCAAGCTGAAAACTTGAGTTTCGCGTCCAAGGGAACAAGAATGTCATTTTGGGGGGCCTCAACTTCATATTCTCCGTCACCAAATGCTGGTGTGTTCTTCTTGTTCTTGCATGTCTTCCTCTATACAGTCGCGCATGGTTGGAAAGACCATTTTATTCTTTGATCGTCGCACTTCCATTTACATTCAAAAGCATTCCTTTCATTTTATGATAGCAGGAAAGGGCTACTCATTCTCCAAGCGGGTGAAGCAACCGGATCAAGATTATTACTCGACCTACCATAATGTGCCAAGAAGAAAGTTCTCCGAGGAAGAATGGGACAAGTTCACGCGTCAGTCAACGAGCGCCGCCCTAACCGAGTGGGCGTCAACTCCAGAGGTCATCAAATGGATTGGCAATAATGCACATCGGATGCGGCTTATCGAAGAAGACCACAACCAGGATGACACATCGGAGTCGGATTCTCCCAAAGAAACTGTCCCAAGAAATGAGAGTGAACCAAGTTTCTTTACGTGGTTATGAACTCATGTGGTCATATTATTTTTTGGTTATTTAATTGGCTTCCATGTCAAAGGAAGAATGATTAAGTTATTGTTATTGTTGTTGTGAAATAAATAGATTTTGGCAAGTAAAATTTGTTGTATATTTTCCTTTGGAAGCGTATGCTTTGGCATAATACCTTTGGAACCTTTTGAAGCTCGTGTTTTTTTTTTATTTTAAATTGAAAAAGAGAGAAAATATTAGGTGTGAATCCATAGCCTTTTATCTCAATTATTTAAAAATAATAATATTTTTCCATGAAGTTTTTGTGTTCTACACACATTCTTTTTAGTTATTTATACCAGGTTAATTATTAACCTTTTTTTTGCCCAACACTCACTATTTGAGTAAAATTTTGATAAAAATATAAAAATATAAATAAATTTTAACAATGAAAAAAATACATATTTGCATCCATCATTTTGATAAATAGTCACCTACCCACGTTTTAGCCTTCCTTATACTCTGTTACATTGTTTTCTTGGTATTACTAAAAATATTATGACTCCAACATATTGTTACGGAGTATTTTTAATGTTGATACTTATATCTGGTATAGGAACGAAAAATATTTTTTTTAATTTTTTTATGAGGATACATAAGCAAGGTTTGTAGTATTTTTTTAAAATATTTTTTTGATATATTTTTCTTTGTTATAATGTTTTATAATAGTCATAATATTTTTAAAAATGTAACGAAAACATTGTAACCATGTTGAAAACTTAACTCATTGGTAGAGCATATTCTGGTTCCACCTCCATAATAATAGTTAGCAGTCATTTTAGTATCGACAGAGTCTTAAGGCTAATATGTTCTCATGCACTATATCGACATGATACCTTGGATTTCGATGGGATGGTCACTTGTTCTCATGTTGTTCGAGATCGTATAAGACGACGTCGCATAGTACAGAGCCACTTTGGAAAGCTTGGAATGGTGCCTCGTGACACTAATCCATGCAGGTTGATCGATACCTGCATGAAAGGTATGAATCGATCGCTTGGGAAATCGATGGCCATTAACAGACCATGTACAACTAACCTTCGTTCACAAGTATAAAAGTTAACCTTTTGATCGGCATCAGGGGTCGAACTTCGAATACTCAAACTCCACACAACATCACTCAACATCGACTTAAGTTTTGGAGAGATCGAGTTGGGAAATCCCCCTCCTGACTTCGGCTTGTGTGCATAAACTTGACGATGAATGAGTAGCAACCCAATAGGGGAGGAAGAGAAACTCCTTGCTTTAAATTGGAGATGAAGTCTAGACCCGACTTGATGTTGACTATCCCAGTTCGAGTAGCCACATGGGCGGCTCTACACACTCGGAATCAGATCTAAGCCATGATAACACAACATAAAGTTTCTCAACACTCGTATATAGGTCAAATTATTTAAATCTTTATTTCTTAAATGGACAACCATTTTCAAAATACTCATTTTCTTAAATGTTCTCTAAATATTCAAATAATTTAGCTTTTATATTAGTTAAAGTATTTTTGGCACATTTTTGAAAGCACCATAACTCAAGCTTTCTTAGCATTTTTTGGTTCCCTCTTCTTCTCCTATTGATGTTCTTCTTGTTCTGCATATCTTTTGAGCGATTTTAAGCAGTCTATCGTTTGTTGTTTCTGCTGATATTTGCATTTGCTATGATGCCATCTATAACAGCCAAATTGTATAAATGTTGCATGCGGATGCTCATCGAAATAGTGTTTTTCTTTTTTTGTGGGAATTTGGTGAGGATTTTTTTCCATGTTATTGTTCAATTTATCTTTTACATTCTCTAGCTTTCTTTATCATAGCTAACCTTATCTAATTCATTAGGATTATATATATATATATATATATATATATATATATATATATATATATATATGTATAATTTTCAACAACTGCATTTGCAATAGAAACTATATTTTTCTTCCCGCTAGAACATCGTACACATTCTTTGATGCATCAGGAGCATTATATGTATAGAGATTGTGAAAGTGTCTTTCTTCTCTATTTATTGAATAGTATTATCTATCATGATAAATGCATCATTACCTATTAAGATAAATGAATTTGATATTATTACCAGTAAGATGATCACATCCTGAATTAACTATCCAATCGAAGTTGTTGGATGTCATGGTTTCAACCGTCTTAGTCATAAAACATTTACCTCAATATTCATCAGTAATATTAGAATAATTTTTTTATTTATAATATTTTTTTTTAATCTTAACATGATAATTTTTCTTGATATGACATAACATTTAATCTTCTTCGATTTATATTATTATTCTTTTTAATCTTTATCATTATTAATATCATCATTCTTTTTAATCTTTATCATTATATTTTTATTTACAAAAAGAGTATTTTTATCTTCCCCTTAAAGTAAAAACTCTCAGAGCTAATTCAAAAAACCTTTTATTTATTTGATAGATCAAGACTATGATTGTATATCTTTCTTATACTATTCAAAAAAAATTTATCTAATCTATGAGCATACATATATATATATATATATATATATATATATATATATATATATATATATATATATATATATATATATATATATATTGCAGTAAGTACCTTTCATCAAACATGCATCGGTCGGCTCTCGCTTGCGGATCACAATTAATGAATACTTGTTCGTGCTCGTAAAATATCGAGTTGGTTCCGCAACTTTTGTGGCCTACGACTCGGTGATGGACGATCCCATCTCCTCTCCACGTCAACTCGCCCTGCATGCGACTGCGCACATCGCGATACCGTCCCGCTTCAGTCTCTATATATACTCCCTCCCCTTCCTTTCCCTTCCCCGTGTCACTCACCGTCTCTCTCGCAATACGAGGAGCCGAAGCACGATGGCCACCCGAACAGTCCAAGTCCTCTTCTCACTTCTCCTGCTCCTCTCCTCCTGTGTCTTGGCTTCATCCTCCGGATCCGATCCGGCGAAGAAGCGCTGCCACATGGAATGCAGAGGCACTCCGGAGGGGCGCCGGAGGAAAGAGTGCGTGCGCCAGTGCTTGGATCATTCCGGAAGAGAGCAGGAGCATGGGGAGGTGGCGGAGGGTGGAAGAAGAGAGCGCAACCCGTACTTCTTCGGCGACCGGAGCTACGAGCAGTGGAGCAGATCGGAGCATGGCCGTTTCGAGGTGCTAGAGAGGTTTGCTAGGAGATCCGAACTCTTGGTCGGCGTTGAGAACTACCGCTTGGCCGTGTTGGAAGCGGAGCCCGAGACGTTTGTCATGCCTAGACATTGGGACGCCGAAGAGGTCTTCTACGTAATGGAAGGTAACAATCAACGCTCTGTTCTAAGCTTTACGGAGCTTCCGGAGTATTGTGTTCTTACGGCGATCATAACATAGGGCGTGGGACTATAACATTGCTTCATGAGAACAACCGGGAGACGCACGATATCAAGAGAGGAGACATCATTTGGATTCCGGCAGGGACGATCGTGTACGCGATCAACAAAGCCAGAAATGAGAAGCTCCGCGTCGCCATTCTTCTCCGCCCCATCTCAACGCCCGGACACGTTGAGGTATACGATGCTGCACTTCTTCGGGTAGTAATTGCAGTGTGAAGGCCTCATTTGGTGATGGTCCTTTGGACGCAGGAATTCTACGGTGCTGCCGGTAGGAACCCGGAGACCTTTTTCGCTAGCTTTAGCGACGAAGTACTGGAAGCTGCATTCGATGTCAGTTCCGATCTGCTTCCCGTTCCATTTCCTAATCGACTTTTCTTCCCGCTTTAAGACTTGGAACTTATTGGTAGACAACGCTTTGTGTTATCTGTAGACTCCGAGCGAGAAATTAGAGAGGCTATTTGAGAAACAGAAGAGGGGGGAGTTCATAAAGACGACCGAAGAGCAGATGAGGGCGTTGAGTCAGTCCACCGGTGAAGGTAGTTGGTCTTTATCTCGGTCAACTGAGCCGTACAATCTGCTCCAAAACAGACCCTCGCACTCTAATGAGCATGGGCAACTCCACGAGGTCGGAGCCAATGAGTACCAGCAGCTCCAGGATCTCGATGTGGATGTCTCCATTGCCAATATCAGCGAGGTGATCACACTCCCCTGCTATTGCATTACTTTGTATATGTGACTAATGAAGCACAACGTCGGCTACTTTCCTTGCAGAGATCGATGATGGCACCGAACTACAACTCCCTGTCCACCAAGCTGGCCATGGTGGTGCAAGGACGAGGCTACATTGAGATGGCCTGCCCCAGCCGCTCCGGCGAGTCACCCAGGAGCGAGGAGACGACGGAATCGGAACCACAGCAGCGCGTCCGCTACCGGACCGTGAGATCGCGAGTCTCCCGTGGGTCGGTGTTCGTGATCCCCGCAGGTCACCCCGTGACCGCCGTCGCCGCGCGGAACGAGAACCTCGAGGTTCTCTTCTTCGGCGTTCGGGCAGCACAGAACAGGAATTACTACCTTGCAGGGCGAAACAACGTGCTGAACAGACTGGACAGGGAGGCGAAGGAGCTGGCCTTCGGCGTGCCCGCGGAGGAGGTGGATGAGGTCCTCCACGCGCAGCCGGAGTCCGTGTTCATGCCCGGTCCGGAGCGCCGTCGGGAAGCAGAAAGGGGGCGGCAGCCTTCACCGGAATCCCTCCTCAGTTTTGCAGAATCCTAGTGAGCTTAGATAAGGAAGAGAGGTCACGAGTTTTGGTAGAGATCTGAGTGGGAGAATGCCAAGTTGTGGTGGTGCCAATTATCTCTAGACTTCTAATAAAGAAAGCACCTTCTTTTCGATCGGTTCATCATCTTCCCTTGCTCTAAAGTAGAAAGCTGGTCGGATCGAGTCGAGTCCTCGATCCGAATCCAAAGGAAAAAAGATTGTCGACAACTAAATGAAGTTTAATCAACAGAGACTACAAACTGAAATGAATAGAAGCGTTGCATAAATTACATAGCAGATCCCTAATATGAGAGTACTATCAACGCACGATAACAGAGAAGGCAAATCATCAAACATTTACTGTACAATTACGAGATGGCTAATGTCTCGGCCCCCCAAGTCCCCGTTACTCCCTCCTCCACCAAAGAATTCTTGTACCTCTCCATCTTCCTCCTCGGGCCCTGCCCCCTTTGGAATGGTCACCACGAGCTCACCGCTAGTGTAAGCAGCAGTGGCGAGCGCCGGGCGGGTGGACGGCGGCAGCCGGAACCGCCACCGGTTTAGCTCGAGCTCCGTGTCGAGGTCGTCGCCGTCGCTACCGTCCCTGACGAACACCTTCGTCACCCCGGGGTGTATCTGGACCGTCTGGGCTTGGACATCGCCCCAGAGGACGTCGGTGGCTGCGACGAACCGGAAGCCGTCCGCGTCCTCCTCGACGGCCACATCGGCGTCGGCGGCAAAGGGTAACTCCAGGACCTTGCTGAAGATGTGGGGGAGACGGCGGAGCTTCTTCTGTCGGCCGTGCACGGCGGTGGCTGCAGCCGCGGGGTTGACGCCGCAGCGGAAGGTGATGTTCCGCTTCTTGGGGACCGGATGAACCCTCATATCTCCTTCTGCAAAACCCTTGTCTACCCTAAAATTCAGGCCAATAAACCGCAACAAACACCGATCCGAGATTAAATTCTTCAACGAAACCTCGATCGAAATGAAAAACCTGCCTAAATTTGGCGGAAAAACACTGCTTTTGATGAAAATTGAGAGGGGAATTCGGAAAAAGCCAACGATTCGTTCGATTAAACAGAAAAATATACGGAAGAAGGGCTCAACGAGAAATCTTGAAGCCAATATCGACTCGAATTGATAGGAGCGATGAATGAACCCTAACTCCGAAGCGAAGAGAAACCGGCGCAAGAAATAGGGAAAGGCATAAGCCGAGTTGGGGTATTTTGGGAAGGAAAGAAAAGCTTTAGGAGGGTATATTAGGTCTCCGCGGGCACGTCTCACTTCGGATTCGGTAAAGTTAGATCCCCTCCAAGACTCGTACTGACGCAGTTCGATCGGACGATCATCATGGTCCGTTATTGGTGCTCGGTCCGGAAATGGGCAGTTGGAATCGCGACGAGGGGCGACCCTGGACAAGATCCAGATATCACCAAATCACCGCGTGTTGAAGATGTGGGCTCCCCGCGGCATGCGGGCCCCATTCCCCAGTTTTCGACTCGAGAGTCAGTCGTTGGTACGCGTTTCTGTTCCTTCGTCGAGGAGAACATTCAATTTGTACGAGATTTTGGTCTTCCGTGGACGTTTGTCCGAAAGGCCGCGATTTGACTGGTTAATTGATGGGGCCCGAGTCGAAGGATCACAATGAAGCCGTTCAAATGCTATCCGACGCACGTGATGGATCACGATGATCGCGTGAGCCAAGAAACATCGAGATCCGTTGGTGTATCGTAAGAGTAGCCACGTAAGTCCGATGAACATTCGACGTGGAGGAGTAGGTGGCTGGGACCCACACGAGCAGGATCACGAAGGTCTCACCTCTCGTTGCTTGCTATCAGGAAGGATATTATTATAAATAAATAAATTATAAAATTATTATGATTCTTTTAATATTTTAAGAATATATTATTATATTTTAAATTATAAAATTATGTTAATATACTATTATTATTCTATCAAATAATAAGAATCATGATATTTATTATTAATTTTAAAAAAAATATATAATTAACATATTTTTATAATTTTTATGTATATAAATTTATATTTACTATCAATAAAAAATTAAGATAGTAATTTTTTTTTCATTCTATTAGAGCTTTATGCTGTAATAACATTCTTTTTTTTTTTTAAGTTGTTTCAGATCTTTTATTCTCTCTACCTTTCAAACTATTCTTCTTGGCTTATGATTTTATGAGTTATGTAGATAGTATCATCATTTGTTCTCTACAAATAATTAAATAAAATAATTTTGAAGATATCAATCGTAAACATATTTGTTGGATCTATCAAAGTCATCTTTTTAAAGTGCTATAAAGTGCTATGAGATATGTAACCTATAAAAATTCCTTTTATTAGCACACAAACTAATTACGACTATATTTAAGCTATCAAAACTCATATATACTTTACACCAATAATATATTTTATTGGTTATCATTCATGCTCACGATAGTCTTATATCTTTTGATAAACTTTTTAACTATGAAACTTATCTTAAACGAGAGTTACATCCATCTAATGCTTCTATCACCGTAAATTTTATTAACAATGCAAATTTTAGTAACAAAGACAAAATTAACAACTAGCAAGAAAACCGTCTAAACAATCATTATAGAAATAACATATAATAATACCATAATAAAAGGATCAACAAATATGAGTAATAATTTAATAACAAAGTCACATGTCAAATATGTGATATGCAATATCATGCAGCTAAAACATATCGTTAGTTATAAGCTGTTATTCTATAGATGTTTTAGCCTTCATACCAACCTTTTCTTTGTATCATATTACACCGCTTGCTTGATTTTCATTACAATTGATGTATGCTTACTTTGTTGTTCAATTTTTTTAACATTAATCAAATTGGTTTATTAATTATGGGGCTTCTCATCATGGTATATCTGACTCGAATAGTTTACCTCTTTATTCAAATTATGATAGTTCAGATACTATGATAGGTGATAGTAAAGATATCAAGATAATATTGTTCTATTAACCTTCCCTTTTTTCTTAATTTTTTTTTACTTTATCATGTATCTTTGTGTTTTTGATATAAAAAACAACCTAATATATATATAAGAATTATATTTTTTTAATAATATTTCTATTGAATTCTTATATCTTCATTTGTTATAAAGGATCTAACGGAGGAGTTAAAGAGAGATAAAATTTATGAGCGATCAATTGTTGCACCATCTCTAGTCAAATCCATCTTTGTTTTGGCCACCATGAAGCTCATATTAAAAAATAACACAATCGCTTAGGGTTTCCTTCTTTTAAGATTCTATATCATATTATTTATTTTTACATCTTACTTTTATTCTATAATAAAATATATAAGCTTTCTTTTATTACATCTCTCTGACGAGTAATTCATCTCTTGAACTCATATTTTGATGTTTGAAGTCCTTCACTATAATCATATGGCGGATTTAACTATTATTTTATTTTTATTGATCATTTCATAAAGTATATGTAGTTATTTCTCGTAAAGCAATAATATGAAGTATTCATCATTTTTTTTACATTCAAATTTATTATTGAAAAGTTTTTTTAGCTATTCATTATTTTATTTTTGTTTTGAGAATGGTAGTAAATTTTAAAAGCTTCTTAATTTTTTTGAAACTAATATAATATCTCATTTTCTCACCCCTCAGTATACTCTTAAACATAATGGGATCATGGAATATCCTTATCAACATATAGTTCAAATTAGTCTTATACTATTTATTCAAGCCTATTTACTCTAGTTCTCAATATGGTTTCACCATTTTTAAAACTATTTGAATCCACTCCTAATTATAGTAAATTACATTTTTTTAGTATTTATGTTATTCATGGTTAAAACTTACACCCATAGCAAATTGAAAGCCCGATTAAAACCATATGTTTTTCTTAGATATTCTACTAATAAAAGTGTTTTTAAATGTTTTATCTATCAACCAAAATAATTTTTATTTTTTGCCATGTTGATTTTATAAAATTTATTTTTTCTTATAAATCACTTAACTTTCTTTTACCTAAAGTAACTTTCAATAACTTTATTGATTAGGTCCTCGAAATTCATGAGCTATCTCATATTATTATTCTCATTCATGTTGAAATATCAACCCCACCTATCAATCCAAATAATTGATCCACTCGGAATCTATCAAGTCCTTCCTTAAAGGTGCCTAATAAATAATAAATTATCTTATCCATCTAGCTATCTCACGAGAGTATCACACATTAAGAGAATTCATAATAAGATTTAATTTAAATGTCCTTTATTTTAAAAAATTTTCTAACTAAATCAATTCATATGATGGTTGCTAGATCCAAAAATTAAGTTTTTAAACTAAAAAAATATTTTTTATTTTCGTAAAACATCCCCAAAATTTTATTTTTGAACCTTCTACTATTAATCTAAGTCTTAAAAATTTTTGAATGGTGAGTAAAAATGTCTAAAGAATATAATATTTTATTATAAAATGATGCATGGGGCTTAATCTCATCTCATCCGGCCAAAATCTTATAAAGTGTAAATTAATATGTATAAAGCAAGACTTATTGCAAAAGGATTTCATCGATGTCCAGACAATAATTTGTATTATTTTATATCTTATCTTATCTAATAATCGGGGATTTTGATAGTTGAACATGAATAATACATTTTTTTATAATCATATTTTTGATGATGTATTTATGAGATAACATCTAAACATTATTAATCATAATCTTCCTCAACATATTCGTAAGTTGCGCAAGACTTTTTATGATCTTAAGTAGGTCCCTCGTACTTTGTATCATAAATTTTGAGCATATCTAATAATTTTTATAATTCTCAATCTGATAATTTATTATTCATTTATTCTTATGAGAGTATAATTATATTTTTACTAATTTATGTGAGTGACTTAATTATTACTGATAATAATATAATAATAATTAATTAATTTATTCAACGACTTGAAAATAAGTTTTTAATTAAAGATCTTGGTTCCTTTAGTCATTTTCTTATTGTTCAAGTTATACGTGACAAATGGTCTATTTTTTTCTCAACAAAAGTATATTCATTATCTTCTTGATCCCATCAAAATGATTGAAACTAATACTATTATTATGTCAATCTCTACAAGTATTCTTTTTATCTTATCTGATAATGTAATTGTTAGTGACACGATTGAATATCATCAAGTTGCATGTCATTCATCATAATTTATGCTTGTGCATAAATTATCTCAATTTATGCACAAAGCATACTTCCAACCATGAACAACCCGTCTTCTTTGCTATTTAAATGATACTATTGATCATAATTTATTTCTTTAAAATGACGCTCTTATGTTGTTTTATATATTTTTCAAATGTCAGACAAATAATAAGGATGACAAGATATCTACTAATACTTCTGGCATATTTTCTAGTTATAATCCAATTTTTTTGGAGTTCCAAGAGACAACGTTATATTGTAAGATCTTTTAGTGAAATTAAATATCGAGCAATTCTAAAATTGTTGGATTCAATTATTGCTTAAACTATTTATTACATTGATCATTCATCTATATATTATGATAATATCATAGCAATATATCTATGTACTAATTTTATATTTTACTCTTGAACGAAGTATATAACTATTTATTTTTATTTTATTTATGACAAAATTTAAAATAATCAACTAGATGTTTCTTATGTCTTATCTTCTAACAAATTGTACTAAGCTTTTGTCTTGCTAGTAATTCTTTCTATTTCAAGTGAAGAACAGTATTTTCCGTGAGGACATCATCCTGCGGATGCATATTATTATTATGAAATGATTTGACTATATATATACATATATATACACACATATATATATATACACACACATATATATATATATATATATATATACATATATATATATACATACATATATATATATATATACATACATATATATATATACATATATATATATACATACATATATATATATATATATATATACATACATATATATATATATACATACATATATATATATATATACATACATATATATATATATATACTATCAATAAAAATTCAAACTAGTTATTTGTCTAACTCGCCGTTACATCGTTTTAACGGCGGAAGGTAATAAGTCGATAACAAGGAGACTCGTTTGTTATTTTGATACCCGACTTACTTTCGCATCCTTCGCTTGCCCACTTCGTCACGAAGCCGCGGCGCTCCTTCCTCTTCGTCTGCTTTTCCCTTTACAACCTCGAACCCTTGACGCGAAGCAGGCTTGCAGGTAATACTAGTAGTAGGTGATGGTGTTTGGTAGTAGTAGTAATCCGTAGGCAAATCTCGTTTCACAAGAAAATTCTCTTTTCATAAGTTAGTTCATTTCTTTGGGCCAATCATTTGGGACTTTGTGTTTGCCTTTCAGATGTATGACAAAATGTCTTCAGTTTTGGAAGATGCTTTTAGTGTAGTTGGTGCTTATGAACTGTTTGATGGAATGACTGAAAGCAACTTAATTCATCAATCTGATCTACAAGCTTGGTGAATTTGGTGGTGTATTTTTTTCGATATTCTGCGTGTAATTTATGACTTGTGCCTTTTAACATATGGCATTTGGTGCTTTTTGGTTAGAAGTATTGACTATCTTTACATTTATGAGTAAAGAAAATATAAAAGTAGGAAATTGTGCTGCATGCCTTTCTGCGTTTATGGATATGTTCACCGTCTCTTTAGTATCTCTGCAGCTCAGATATGAAGGTGGGTTTATTGAAGTGGGAAGTTCTTAAACATCTAAAGGGAGGTTTAGGGAAACCGATGTTTCTACTAGGTAATCTTACCCCAAGTCGAAGCACATTTTGCATTCTTCATTTGTATGTTTCAACATATACTGGTGATAGTTACTATTCATTACAATTATTTTTCCTACCCCATGAAACTTATTATTAGTTGTGCTCTAGTTTGAACTGCATGGTTCAAGCACTTGATAAAGAAACTGTCACAAGAATACTTTCACACATATTTTGTGTCCGAGAAGCTGACTTATAACTTTTTTATTTTCAAACATACAGGCTTCTATAGAGGTTCTCAGGCATGTTTATCAACTATGCCATTTGATGAGTACAAAGAGAAGAATGAAATCGAGGATGACAATTTTATTGATGACAAGAAAGAATTGGAACCACAAGGTGTAGACCCCATAAAGGGCTGGGGCTTCAGAGGTGTACATAAGGTATCATCGTCAATTTTAAACCTCCCAATTTGTACAACTTCTGCAATGTGTTGCTGGTCTATCCTTTTTTTCTTTAATTGTTTATATGTTTACATGTATGTTTCACCATGTAGGCGATTATTTGCGGAAAAATTGGTCAGGCTCCTGTACAGAAAATATTAAGGAATGGCAAGACTGTGACCATATTCACTGTTGGAACAGGAGGTATGTACGACCAAAGAATTACTGGAGCTGAGCATTTGCCAAGACCAGCTCAGTGGCACCGGATTGCTGTTCATAATGAATGGCTTGGAGCATATTCTGTCCAACAGTTAGAGAAAAAGTATGCAATCTTTTATTCTTTTAACCTAAACAATTCCATTCTTTTGTGATACAAATTTTCTTGTGGCATTTTCTTGAATGTGGACGTGTTTTCATGCTTCCCAGTCTGTATTGTAATTTTGTTCTTTAGTTTCTACTAGTGGTATCTATATTTTGGTTCTCTGTTTCAGCTCTGCTGTTTTTATTGAGGGGGATATTGAAACCAGAGTCTACAATGACAGCATCACTGGCCAGGTGAAAAATATACCCGAAATTTGTGTGCGCCATGACGGTATGTCAATCATCCCAATTTGCTTGTTTGCTTGATGCAGCTATTTCATTTTTCTAACTTAAGTCTTGTCAGAATGTGAACTTACTAAACGATTGTTTGGATTTCATGAAGAAACATTGCACTCAGAAGATTCTGTGTGACCCACAATATCAGATGAAGTTCAACTATCACATGAGATCATAGTCCAGCTGGTTATACACTATCTTGTGTACATACAATCAGTATTATTTCATATAAAAAATATAATTCCTTATAGAAGTTTTTCAGGTATCAGTAATACCTGAATTTAAACATTTGATAAAAGTAACTCAGTAAAGAATTTAAACATTTCAAGTAATAAAGCACATTGCTTCATCTTAAGCACTGGAGAATTAATGTGTTTAATATTTGTTTGTTGAATAAAGTTCTTGATGTATTTAAGTTCATCATTTACATTGTCATAATATTTAATTTTCTTTGAAAGAATTTCACATCTTCATTCCTTTAAGTATGTGCTTGCTATCTTAGATTTGTTTGACAAATTGATTGTTGACTTTAAACAAGTTATATCTTGTAGACTGTTGACTTTAAGTATATGCTGTGGTTTTTACATGAGTAGTTCAGTATTCTTGTCTCAAAAGTCGAAACCACCGACGGATTGGGGCCCAAATCCAATTGGTTGATCCAATTTGTGAGTTAATCCACTGATACTATTTTTTTTACCAAACTAAAAAAATGGAAGACAGTGATGAAATGGGAGTTAACACACACAGGATGGGTTTTAGAGCCTCCTTTCAGCCATTAGGTATATATACTTCTCATGAACTAAGAAATTGTTTCTTTGTAAATATCATGAGGAGAACCACCATGTATGGTGGCCTGCATGTAGGTAAATATCATACATTTTCAGTCATATTTGCAAGTATCTGTTAATTTGTATTTTCCTCTTTTTTCTAGGAATAGGCTGTTTCTTGATTTTGATTTTCTCCTTTAATTTGTCAGTTGGTGGTGGACAGTTTGTGAACATTTCATATAGTTTTCTAGCTATTACTATATGTTTATTTTTCATAGATTGTTTTTAATTAATGTGTATACATGTTTGGTTTCTACAGTAACCAATACTAGTGATGCATTTTGTTTGTAGGAAAGGTTCGCTTGATTAAGTCTGGGGATAATGCTGCCAGCATGTCTTTGAAAGGACTGTAAGTTAACCTCGATCTGTTCCTTGCCTTTGTTTGGAAAAGTTAGTGTTTTGCCTCTCTTTGTATTGATATTCCACTGCACAGGAACTATCTTTTCTGAACTTGTTGTGGGTATAAATTAGTTGGGAGGTAAATTATGTTATTTTGTTGGGGCATAACCAAATTGAATGAACATGTAATTTCTGAGTGTATCATATGGAGATTTGTGTAAAGGCATCAGATGATGTTGCTAATCTTTTTTCATTTTTGTTTTTTGAACAACATAATAACCATTATGGTCCCATGATTTGAATCCACTCCTGAATAAGTCCTTTATTTTAGTCTCTTTATAGAATGCTTTATTAGGATCCTATTGTTAGGTGCATTAATGATCTCTGCACGCAGGGAAAAGGTTAAGTCATGAAAAATAAGGGTTGTTTTTTATTGGGTATTGGTTCTTTTAAGAATTTTTGTAAAATGTTGATCCGAAAATGTTCCAAAAGCTCATGATTACTAGGATCCTATTGTTGGGTGCATTAGTGATCTTTGCACGCAGGAAAAAGGATAAGTCGTGAAAAAGAAGGGTTGCTTTTTATTGGGTATTGGTTCTTTTAAGAATTTTCATAAAACGTTGATCCGAAAATGTTCCAAAAGCTCATGATAACTTCAAAACGGTGTAGATTTATTGCTGTTTTCCTTACACTAAATTTCATTGACTAATTGTTGTAAATTGTATCTTTGGTTGCAGGGGATGATGAATCGTTTTGAACATTTATGGTGGTTTACCTGCTTGTAGCTTCAGATCAAGTATCTGTCAGTCATACCATAGCGGGTACACTTGTTGCAATGATCATCAAATTTTATGATCTATAACTTCTCTTGTTGTTTACTTCACTGCTAAGGACTGCTGAGTTGTGTTTCTTGATCACCTCCGTACACTAAAATGCTGTAGAAATTTAAAGTTTCCATTTGACATCTTCAATATGGATATTGAAACCTTCTGCAACCAGTCTTTATAAGTTACTCTTTTTGTTTTCAGCATGCAGAATCATTTACATCCTTGAAACGATCAAACCCCAAATAAATCATATTGAAGAGAGGAGAAAATTGATCACATTAGACTTCACTATTTTTGTTATTTTGTCTTCTCAACATAGTAGGGGATTTTTCTTATTAGTTAGATATAGTCGTGGAAATGTGTACCCCTTATGTATTAATTGATCTCAAGTCATATTTCAATATATTTAAAAGCGATAAACCTACTTATATCAATCTAATAAAAATGTGTTTATCTTGTTTCGGAGAATTTTATCAGTGCACTTGGATGGTGGAAGCACGCGGGTCGGTTCAAGACTTCAAAGATCCAACATCCGCAAGCCAGCCTTCTTCATTACTCTTTGCTCGAAGCGGGTCAAAAATCCCTAGATCCAACATCCAGAACATGACCATAATGCCCTTCTTCTTCTTCTTCGTCGTCGTCGTCTTCCTCTTCCCATGTATATATAAAACGATCCCTCGCGATGGCCATTTCGATCTGTTCCTTCCTCTTCCCAGATTTCCCTCCGCGAGGGGTCGAATTACGGGGGATGGACCCGCTGTCGGTGCTGCGGGAGTACGCGATCCGGGGAGAGCTGGACCGTGTGGTCCGATCGGACGACGAGCTCCGGTTCGGCTCCGACTACGCCTTCCCCTGCTCCGCCATCACCGGGTACCGCTCCAAGCAAGGTGGTTTCTACACCCTCGACGCCCTGCTCTTCTTCGCCCGCCACCACCACCTTAAGCACACCGAGTATCTCCAATCCGCCCGCCAACACCGCGTCCCCACCGTCACCTTCCCGGACCGCAAGCCAATCCTCGACTACCTCCTCGGCCGCACCGCCTCCTCTGACGCCGTCTCCCTCCTCCCCCCTCCCTCCTCCGCCGTCGAGGAGTATCGCCCGGACGAATCCTCCCTCCCCCTCGACGAACCGCCATCCGCCGCCGCCACAGAGACCTTGGCAGATGTCCCCCCCGCTGCCGCCGCGACCGCCGTCGACTACGTCGCCATGATCCGCTCCATGGAGCGGCCCCTCAAAGATCGTGAGTCCCTTCTCGAGTGCCGCAACCGCGACTTCCACGCGGTGCTCCTGGCGTCCACCAAGCGCGAGGAGGAGCGGCAGCGCCTCGAGTCCCAGCAGCGAAAGGACAGCCTCGTCGCCAAGACCCGCCTCATCAGCTCCGACGATCACCACCGGCCCGTCGTCTCCGCGTACGGAGGCGGTGGCAGCGGAGACGATGCAGCAGGCGCCGCCGCGCCCAAGCCCAAGATGCACCTCAAGGGAAGCAAGATCGGGGAGGGGGTGCCCATCATCATGGTGCCCAGCGCGTTCCAGACCCTGATCACCATATACAACGTCAAGGAGTTCTTGGAGGACGGGGTGTTTGTGCCGAGCGATGTGAAGGTGAAGGCGGTGCGGGGGCCAAAGCCCGATTGTGTGACAGTGCAGAAGAAACTCAGCCGGGATCGCGTGGTGGCCGCCTATGAGGTGAGGGATAAGCCATCCGCGTTCAAGCCCGAGGACTGGGACCGTGTCGTGGCCGTGTTCGTACTTGGGAAGGAGTGGCAGTTCAAGGATTGGCCCTTCAAAAACCATATTGAGATCTTCAATAAGAGTGAGTCCCATGCAGATCAACTGTTTGTTTGTTTGTCTCCTCGTTTACAATTATGATAGGATGTTGCATGCTCTTTTACCTCTACAAATATCTTGCTCATGGAGTTCAAAGTCTGATTTCTTCATAATATAGCATGCTAAGTTGCTTCTCGACTTTCATTAGCCAAGTTTGTCTTTTGCATAAATATATATCATAATTGTGTTCTCTTTCTTTTGAAACCTAGAAGGTTTCTATATTCACCATTGCTTTTCACAATGCATCCATATGGATGAGTTGTCATGCATGCACTGTATAAAATGAATCCTCTCCTTGCTGATTTATATTTCAAATATTTTAATGCTTCAGTTTATAAGAGTTAGTGGTGTATTCTAATTCCTATTCTTTGTGATAAGCCATTGCATTACATTATTTGGTTCTGCTAACTTAGTTTGGCAAAAGACACATGATTAAGGGGAAAAGGAACGATCATAATTATAGGTATCACACATTTGATTGTATGCTAAAATAAGAATGTACAACACCATATCAAGCAATTCATATCAGCAACACATCACAATGTTCTATGTATTTCTCATGTTGATAAGCTCTGCTGTATTTTGCTGTAGAGCAATTCAAACAGAGGATAAGCTCAAGAGTCAGTAGAGGATGAGACTTCTGTTGGTGACAAAGATTAAGAAAATGTATCAGTAGAGATTAAGCTCAATATCTTCTACTTTTCTCTACTGTTGTTTTCAGTGTTCATCTCTTAAATCTTGACAATGCATTATATAACATTGTTTAGCTCATATGATATCACTTCTATCGCTCTTTATTAATAACCACACTGCTTCTATGCTCCTTAACTTCGCGACCTTATGGATAATTCTTTACGATATGATGAAAAGGGTGCACTTACTATTTTTACAGTTATCGGGTTTTACGTGCGTTTTGAGGATGATAGCGTGGAATCTGCAAAAATAGTGAAACAGTGGAATGTAAAGATTATATCAGTGAGTTAACCTCATAGCATCTTTTGAGTGTTGTAGTTAGCATGTTTGTGTTTTTACAATTGGTTTTTCATGCAACTTCTGCTTTTGTTTTGTTCTGTTTTTGTTTTTGCAGATTAGCAAACATAAAAGACATCAGGACAGGGCGGCTGCTCTGGAGGTGTGGGATCGGCTCGAAGAGTTCACACGGTCACGGTCGCATGCTTGAAGTGCTTAACGAGTTCGATGTGTGTGTGTGTGTGTTTTTTTTTTTTGTTTGTTACTGGATTTAAGATCCTCATCCTTGTGCTTAAAGACTTAAATCTCAGTGCCTGAAACAGTGCTGCTGCAGATGTTGTTAAGCTGCTTATATTTGTCCGGTACAACAATAAAGGATCGGTTTATGCAATTTTACCTTTCAGTTTCTTGTATTCATCCTGTTGAACATGTCTGTTCGTCTGATATGAGCTTGTTGATGTGAATTGACATTGATCACGCATGGAAGGAAGGAATGCAAAGATGATTGCTACAGTAAACGGGCCGTTTGGGTGGTTGACGCAAATCTTGGCCCGTGAGAGAGGTATGGGCCCCACGCAAACGTTGCTCTCCGTCCGTTCGTTATTGATCAGATGGTTGAGATCCCTCTTTCTTCTTTATGCGGTATCAGAAACGGACACTGACAAGCTAACGAATGGTGTAGATTGCACTACGGAGAACTGGCACGCATCTCCACGCCTCCCACGGCCCCCTATAAGTTAGGACGGTGGCGGTGCCCCCCAGCAACATCGTTCGACAGCTCTTCTTTTGAACGAGATCGAGAATGAAGCCCGCGCTCCTGTACGTCGTGATCCTCATCCTCCTCCTCCGCCTGCAGCCGCAGCCCGTCGCCAACGGTTGCTGCGATGCCTTCTGCGCCGTGCTCTGCCGAGGTTTCGCCTGTCTCTCTCCTCTCTTTTGTTCTTTTCGTACTTGCTTCTCTGCCCCTGGATTAGTTCTTGGTGTTCTTTTGATTCTCGGGTTTTAGGTTGTTGGATCCATTTCCTTAGTCGATTAATATACTTCTCCACTGATTCATTCTTGCTGTTCCTTTGCTCGATCTTGATTCTTGGTTGCTAGTTTCTTCCCTTCGGTTGCTTCTCCGCGTTAGGATCCTCCTGACTTGGTTCGTTCTTGGTGTTCTTTCGGCCGGTCTTGATCCATGGGTGTTAAGTTCTTGGATCCATTTCCTTGGTCGCTTAACCTACTTATCTATTGATTCATTCTTTGTGTTCCTTTGCTCGACCTTGATTCTGGCCAGGTGCTAGTTCCTTCTCTTTAGTTGCTTCTTTGCGTATGGATCCTATTTACTTGGTGTTCTTCAGAAGGATCCCGTTTCTTTGGTTGATGGTTTTGTCGCGTCTTAGCGTTTGCTAAACCAATGCCTTACCGATGAAAAGGAATCCATCTTATTTGTCTTCATGCTCCAACTTCTCAGTTGGTTTGCTTTCAACTGATCTCGTGCCGCCTTCTGGTTCGGTGAATCCAGATATTTCGATCTTGAATTCTAGTCAGTAACTTTATGAATTCCGTTTCACAACTGACCGAGCTATGAATTATAATTACTATGTGTCTACTCTTCTTCCAGGGACTGATCTGTCTGCTGCCATTACCAGCACCACCACCGTTACAACCACCACTGTAACTACCACTAACAGATCCACTACTACCACCACCATAACCACCATCGAGATGCCTCAGCGGCTCATTCCTAACGGGAGTAATGACACTCCTGTTTACCCTGCAGCAGCAGCTGGTACTTATAATTGATCTATTTTATCTACTGATCATCATACGCTATGCTCTGTTCCTTAACCTAAGTCTCCCTATGAACAAGGCACTCCGTCCGTCACCAAGGTCTTCCCACTGTCATTGCCCGCCAACGAGAACGGACTCCCCGCTCCCGACCCTGATGCTCGTAAGTGTTTCCATTTACATGAATCTACGACAACGACGATGACGATGACACGTGTGGCTTCTTTGGGTTGCAGGGCCTACTCCGCTTGCCACCGAGAAATCCTCGCCGCTGCCTCTTCCGTGTTCGTCCATTCCAACGAGTTCCCCCGCTATCACCAAGGAATCGTCGCCGTTGCCACCACCGGGTAGGTCCATTCAAAGGGAGCTCCTGAAGGATCTGCGGCGTTATCTGAACGCCACGAGTTGCCGCAAGTTAGATCAATCTTTCGTGATCTTAATCGTAGACCCCAAATATTTTCTCGGCTTTTAATTCCTCCTTCCCCAATTGTTAGCTCGCGAACGTTGGCCAACTCTCTCTGGCCCAATGCATACGATTGATGGTATACGTACGTCGGACAACTGTCGTCTGATCTGTCCTTTTGTCGAGTGCTTGATCCCATGGCCTGTGGTTGCATATATTGATCGGCTCAAGATTTGAGGGTGCATAAAGTTGCTTCATATAAAGCCATTTCAAGCATGCCGTGGTGGTAATACCAGTCCATCATGGATCAGTAGCCGAATTCGGCCCTTTCCACTTTGTGGAGAGTGGCAATGTAATCGACGTAGTAGAGCGAGGGACCAATTTCCTAGTGGTATCCACCCAGCAAAATGTTGGGTTCTGCCATTCCAACAAATAAGAACACGATTAGGAGAAAGAATGTTCCGACTGATCTAACTCCTACTGAATTGAAAAACCGATGTCCATTAGATTGTTGGGTCAAGGCATTATCTCAAATCCCACTCTCATGGCATCATCCTAGATGACGGAAGACTACCTCGGAGCATCCTAGTTGAACTTTCTTTAAGATAAAGCCCCCACAATCAACCAACAGATATAGTAAGTGACTCAGAAAAGGCTCGTAAAGAACTCCGTTGCTTACTCTAAAAATTCGTCACTTCAATCTCCCAAACCCACCCACCCACCCTCTCACTCGGGCACATCCTTTGACACAACTGATAACGGTGTTGTATCCCTCTCACTCGGGATACAACAAAGATCCGCTTGAAGAAAGGCCATGACAACCATGATCTCTGTGCTATGATCTTATCATCCAATTAGGTTTCATGCTACTAGGAAGAACGCAGAGAAGTGCTATCTTTATTAGAACTCAAGAGAAATGAGTAGCACACCGCATTCTTCCCGCTCCTCCAACCTTCTCTGCCACCGGCTTACGACGAGGCCGGCCGCCTCTTATTCAAGCTCTCTAGAATCCTCCGAAACCAAAGAGCGACTCAACCGATGGCTGCCGCCGCTTCGCTTCTCCCCGCCGCCTCCCCGGTCCGGGCAGGAACACCGACTCTGGCTGTGCGTCGAACACCTCTTGCACTTCTTCCGCCGGTGCGCCGAACGACAGCTGCTTCGCTTCCCTGTCCAGTAAGTTCATCACGTTGTTCTTCCCCGCGAGGTAGCACTTCCTGTTCCTCCCCGCCCTGATGCCGAAACAGAGGACCTGAAGGTTCTCGTTTGCGGCGGCGACGGCGGTCACCGGGTGGCCCGGAGGGATCACGAACACTGAACCGCGGGAGACTTCCGATCGCACCGTCCGGTAGCGGACGCGCTGCTGTCCTTCCGGTTCCGTTGCATCCTCGCTCCTGCGTGCGTCACCGGAGCGACGGGGACAGACCATCTCGAAGTGGCCTCTTCCCTCCACCACCATGGCCAACTTGGTCGCCCGGGAGTTGTAGCTTGGTGCCATCATCGATCTCTGGAAGCAAACTAACCGATGTCATACTTCACACTTAACAGTGGAACGATCAGAAGCCGCGAGAAACAATCACCTCGCTGATGTTAGCGATGGATACATCCACATCAAGATCCTGGAGCCGGTGATAGTCACTAGATCTGGCCTCGTAGAGTTCCCCATACTCGTTTGCATGCGACGGCCTCTTCTGCAGCAGATTGTACGGTTCATTTGACCGTGCAGAAGGCCGGCCGCCACCGAAGCCGGTGGTTTGACTCAATGCCCTGATCTGCTCTTCGGTTATCTTTATGATTTCCCCCTTCCTCTGGCGCTCGAAGAGTCTCTCTAATCTATCCCTTGGAGTCTACAGATGAAACGAAACATCAGCATCATGTACTAATAAGCTTCAATGGAAACGGAGGCAGATCGGAACTGACATTGAAGGCGGCTTCCAATACTCCATTGCTGAAGCTGTTGTAGAAGCTCTCCGGGTTGCTACCGGCTGCGCCAAAGAACTCCTGCATCCAAAACACCTTCGCCAATTTAACGGGCTCTGTACCCAATAACACAGTGCAAACCTACTTGAGCATGTACCTCGAAGTGTCCGGGTGTGGAGATGGGGTGTAGGAGCATGGCGATGCGAATCCTCTCGTTTTTGGCTTTGTTGATCGCATAAACGATCACCCCTGCCGGAATCCTCATGATGTCTCCTCTTTTGATCTCGTGCGACTCCCGGTTTTCCTCGTGAAGCAATGTTATGGTCCCACGGCCTATAATACGATTGCCGTAAGAACAGAGTCTCAACAAGCTCTGTAAAGCTTAGAACAGAGCGTTAATCGTTACCTTCCATTACGTAGAAGACCTCCTCGGCGTCCCAATGGCTGGGCATGATAAAGGTCTCGGGCTCAGCCTCCATGATCGCCAGGCGATAGTTCTCGATGCCGATCAAGAGCTCGGATCGCCTGGAAAACCTCTCCAGAACCTTGAAATGGCCATGCTCCGATCTGCTCCAGTGCTCGTAGCTCCTCTCGCCGAAGTAGTACGGGTTGTGCTCTCTCGCTTCACCCTCCGCCTCCTCCTCGCGCTCCTGTTCTCTTCCAGCTTCTCGCTCGCTGGTCCCTCGGCACTCCATGACGCAGCGCGTCTTCTCCGGATCGGATCCCGAGGAGGATGCAGCCAAGAGGGAGGAAAGGAGCAGCAGAAGTGGGAAGCCGACTTGGACAGTTCCGGTGGCCATTACACTTCGGATATTGGTATTCCGAGAGATGAATGACGCAGGGAAGGGGAGAGAGTTTTTATAGAGAGAGAAAAGGTGGTGGGCGGGGTGTTAAGTCGGATCGTATCGCGATCTGCGCTGTTGCATGCATGGCTCCAGGTGGAGCAGGGGGAGTTTACGTGGAGAGGAGATGGGGTCGTCCATCACCGAGTCGTATGCCACCTGGTGATCTACGACAAGCGTTTCGGAACGAACCCGACACCTCTCATCCTTCCGAACGTGCCGTGTCATCGTAGTATACTTGATGTATGTCATTGATGGAAGAAGGAATGAGCAGCAGATTAATAAGCTTTATTATGAGAATTAAGGGCAATCCGAGAAGTAATTAATCCCATCACAGGCACTTAAATCGTGCTTACAGTAACCAAACTTTTGCCGTCATGTCCGTTGTATGGTTCATGGCGATTGCTGCGCCACGTCTACGTCGATGCCCAACGCGTGTACGGCCATGCAAGATGGCAGCACACTTCATTGCTTTCGTCGTCGCTCCGCCGCCTGAAAGCTGCCTCGCTTTCCTCTCCCTCTCCTCACTTCGTCGTCAACCATTCCTCTCTCTCCGATGACTCAAAATCCATTCGCCCTCTTCCTGGTCGCCGTCAGGTTGGCGATTCCAGCGCTGGGGAGGACCCCGAGCTGGAGCTCTGGAAGCAGCAGTTCGATGAGGGGCAGAAGCGAAGGCACCGACGCGCCTGCGAGGAGTACGCGAGGGTGAAGGAGGAGCCGGAGAAGAAGCTCGAGCGCTGCAAGTACGAGTGCAGGGCGAGCCAGCAGAGCGAACAGCAGCAGAAGCAGTGCGAGCGGAAGTGCCAGGACAAGTACGAGAAGGAGAACAAGGATGTTGTGGGCGATGGAGAAAGGAAGGGTGACGACAGTGGACTCAAAGAGAGGTTTCATCAACGCCAGCAGCAATTCTCCCAATGGCGATGCAAGATAAGAGTATAAAGAAGAAGCAACCCTAAGCATCAGAACAATTGGCTATTCTATGTAGTTGCTCTCATGTTTTCATCGGTTCTTAGCACCATGTTGTTCTATGTGTTGGGGCTTTAAACCGAGGAGCTGCAAACTTGGAACGAGAGTGGGTGTGCTTCGATAGCATGCAACTCTAGATGTGATGTGACGTGATGGTGTGGTAGTTCTGTTTGTAGAGCATGAAAGAGGTCTCCTTGATTCAGAGATGAAGATGCAGAGATGAAAGAGGCCTTCATAAAATGCTCAAAGATAAAGAAGACTTGTAATGTTACTTCGAGTAATTTAGAAGAATTCCACTGCGTCAACTCATTAACTTCTCTTTCTCTTCACGTGGTTTAGCTCTCCATGAAGGCGGCCATCGTAATTGGCGCTCGCGGGACCGAGTCACTCTTCCTTACCAGGAATTCAGTATCACCTCGTCTCTCTCTTCACGTGATTCAGCTCTGCATTGCTGGTGACCGCCATGATCGCACACACGCGCCTCCGTCCAGGGTAAAAAATTGGGCGGCCTCCAAAAGAACTTGATTCCCATCATCAAAGAGCACAAAAGGCCAAAGGATCTGCTCATGTTGCCAGCACCTCCTCTGCTGCCTTTGTTGCCTTGTTCTTCTTAAGCTCACAAGAACATTGAACAGAAATGAGGACTTACTGTCCACTACCATACAACTGCAGCAGCAGCAGCAGCAGCAGAAGCAAAGAATGAGTTTGGTTTCTGGTTTCTGAGTGCAAGTCCAAAGAGAAGGGAATGGAATGTCACCTTGCATTGGAACTCCCACCAACCAGGTCAAGAAATGCTTGGTAAGTTCCGAGTATGAGAACCCGAAGTCTCATGTGCAGCTAGCAATCTTCTGGCCAAGATTACATCAGCTTTTGTTTCATTGATGGGTCATTAACAAAGCACTGCAGTGGCAGATGTCAGATTATGATCACAATTCCCAGCTTTAGGATACACAAGTCAAAGATGGAAGCCATTAGGACTTCTGACCATCACTTGAAACTCTCACAATTAAACCTAAACATGAGGGTTTTGACTAATCACATCTTGATTTAGAACTACAACCAGTGAGTGAAGTAAAAAAGTGCTACTACTGCATCAAGCACAATGTAGCCTTAGTACTCTTTGTACTCTATATATCAGTGTCCTCACACCTCTATGTGCTCAATTTAAACCTAGAAAAGCTTTGTTCACAGCCTAGGCTTCATCAAAGGAAATGATTCTTTCCTGTCATGTCCCTCAATTATTAATTTTGTCCTTGTACTAATAGATTAGTTGAGAGATTATGTCTATAAAATTATTTAATTTGAAATTAATTTAAATATCAGATAGACAATCCTATATGATATTAATTTTTATTTCGATCGGCCCTCCGAATCTCTAGTTTAGTTACGTAAAAATTTTAGATCCGAGCATCATTGATATTTACTATATCAAAAGAAATTAAATTTTCGAGTAGATATATGCTAATTAATAGAGTTATATATGTATATGTTTATGAGTAATAAAATTAAAAATTACAGGATTAATGGGGAATAATATAAAATTATATAGAGAATTAAGGAATTGCACTTTAGCTTTAAAGTGTTGCATTCCTTAAAAATCCGGCCAAAAAAGGCTGCCAACGGCATGCTTTAAAATCCGTGTCGGATATCATCTTCACCGCCAACTAGTCTCCATCAGATCCCAACCCCAAACCTCGCTACAAATCTTCCACCTCATCAAAGGATAGACGGGTCCCACGCGGACCTCCACATCGGACTCCGGGTCGAAGCGATGGGTACTCCTTCGCGTCCCTGTTCGCGCTGTTGTAAGTGTAACGGAAATCCCAATCATTGAACGCTTCTCTCGGTCATTCTAATGTCACCGCAAAGCACCGGATCCCGCTGTTATATATTTAAATATTATTTACAGCACATATTTTAATTTCCCATAATAATCTTCCACCATGTGGTAACCATGGGTGAGAATACCGGCGACCGACCTGGGAGCGGGTGTCGGTAGCCAACCCCCGAGGAGGAGCGGCAAAATAATGAAAAGGTGGCGGTGTTCACCTGCCGTGCTCTGTGGCCTCATCGAGTCGCTTGTCCTTTTCTTCCCCGCCACCGGCGACGTGGAGGCTTCTTGCGGTCATTTCTTTTCTACCACGAGGTTGACGAGGAGAAGACATAGATGGCGACAGAGGGCGGTGGGGCCGGCTACTTTGGAAGAGAGAGAGTGAGAGTGTGTGAAATTGATTAGATTAATTAGGTTAGATCGAGGAAGAAGAGGACGAGGGCCAAAAGGAAGGGCCAAAAATGGGGTTCCCGCCCAGCGCTCCTCTTGAAATCTTATAGTGGACTGGTGAGCGAGAGAGAGAGAGAGAGAGAGAGAGAGGGAGAGAGGGAGGGAGAGGGAGGAGGTGGGAGATGTGGGTGAGCTCTCAGAGCTCTGGGGCGTCGCAACGAGATGGACACGCCAGATCGGAGCAAGATCGCGGGGACGCCGCTGTCCAAGTTTGAGGTGATTCGCGTCTGATGCGATTTTGATCAGTTGGTGGTGTTCTTTGTTTGGGGTTCCTTTTCCTTCTTTCTTTATGTATTTTTGTGTGTTTTGCTCGTGATCTGAGGGAGGATTGGGTCGAGCGCCTTTGATGCGGTTTAGTGGTCTAAGTTTGCGTTATTGACGGCGAAAAGTTGGGTTTTTGTTTCCTCCTTATTTTTTTTTTTTTAATGTTCTTTCCTTAAATTCGCGGTGCGGACCGAGCTGCCGGCTGGTGATATCTTTGCTGCCATGTTCTTTCTTGAAAGCAAAGATCTTAAGATGTTTAATTTTGCTATACTTTGCTCCGGATCTTTGCTTGCGCGATGACATATTGACTGAATCGCTGCTCAGATGTTGTTAACTGTCATCTTGTATGTGAAGGAGTGCTTCGTCGATTCTTGTGTCCTTGGGTTCTCTATCTATAATTTTAACGATCTTTCTAAAAAGAAATATCTGAAAATGGTTAATTTTGGTCCAATTTGCTTGATATCTTCGCTTGTGACTAAATTAATGCCGCTCTTGGGTGTTTTAGTAGTTTCTTGCTTTCTTTCAATCCAAAGGGGGACTGCAAGAACGAATCTTGGTTAATTTCGTATCGTGGTCCTGCCATCAATTTTTTGGTTTCCTGATGAAGAAGTTTGGGCTTTTGGCCATGTTCTTATGTTCTTTCTTTAAAATTTTACGCACCAACAGAGTGATCGATTGCTCTAGTGTCTATTTTTGGATGCTTCCAAACTCGGAAGAAGGCGCTTAAAATGGTTGCTCTTTGCTACATTTTATTCGGGTTCTGTGGCCTATGCGGTGACAATTTGAAGGAATTGAAGTTGAGTGTCGTCGATGCAGCAATCTTTTCTCGTTCTTTGATGGAAACCTTGAGTTGAGTGTCGTTGATGAAGGAATCTTTTCTCGTGCTTTGATGGAAGCCTTGAGTTGGATACTCCGCAGGGACATTTTGACTGATCTTGGATGTTGTCTTAGCATATTATCGTGGTTCGAACTACGACTTCTCTGGGTGTCTTTGATGCAAGATTAATGCATAGTTGTTTGAGATCCATTGTTCTCTGCCTTAATTTCTTGGGTTTTTTAAGGAAAAGTTTATTATTTATTTCTTATGCTGTTTCTGTAATTTGATTGGTTGACAATCTGCACATAGTTTGGATACATTGCAAATCTAAGACTCCCATATGATTTTGTTGAAGTTATGATTAAAATGGTTATTTTTCATCATGATTTGCTTGGGATCTCTGCTCACATGGTAACATTTTGCTGTATTGATGCTTTGGAGGTTTGTATGTGTCTTTCTGTTTTGATAGTCTTGTGGGGATTTATCCACTTTGGCTATTCATATACCAGCATAAACAAAAGATATTGATTCTCCCCTTTCCTTTTCTGTATCACTTTACTCTTTACCTCCCTGCTGCATTTATTTTTTTAGGTGTTCATTTGGTCAACATTCCATTTTATAATTGTTCTCTGGTGAAAGTGACAAGATTTAAGCTTTTTCGTGATAGTGCTGATATTACAAGTGGTTTGGTTTGAAGACCTGACTTTATTTTAATAATTTTCTTGTTTTGGGTATGTATCACATTTTGAAAGAATTTTGTTGAAGATTTACCACCATGTAAGTCAAAAATTACTGCCAATATCTTACTAAATTCTTGCACGCTCACAACTATCGGAATCTCGTGCACCTTCAAAAAGCAAAATTTTAAATATTTGTCAGCCTAAAATTTAATATTTTATCCTTGCTAGCTCTGACTTTAGAACCAACCTATAGGATTTGTTGCTAGCTCAGAACTGTATACTATGGACGTGCAAGCAAATCTTTAACCATGCATCAGCTGTAGAGTTAATATTTCATCCTTTTTAGTCTCTAACTTCAGAATGAACTTGTACAATTTGTTGCTAGCTAGGCTGTTGTAATGTGTGCTTGTAGGTCAATGCCATGGTCTGTATACTACTGTTATGTTTTATGCAATATCAATGCCAGAACATGCAAGTTTTTGATATATAGATAGGTGAATGGATTTTCTATATGGGCATGGTTGTGCTGGCTTGTTGCTTGCATAGAGCCCAGTTACTGCATCACCACCACTTTACTCATAGTTAAAGTAGTGAAATATGGTGGTAGAAATTATTTATACTAGTTGATCTTATGATCATTGTGTTTCCTTTGTCTTGTTAAGGTGTGTATCTTGTAATTTGTTTACAAAATAACATTGCTATTCTGGTGCTGAATTCTTTACAATGGTTTATGTCATGTTCAGGGTTATACATATTATTTAGTAATTTCATTTTATGTTGCAGGAGTCACCAATCTTTAACTTCATCAATAATTTGTCTCCTATCCAGCCCGTCAAGTCAATAGATTCAGTACATATTGCACATACATATCAGTCATTGAACTTTGCTTCTCTTTCTTCCATATTTAGTTCACCGCATGCCAACCCTCCAAGGGAAACTAGGGTTTTGTCAAGGTAATAATCAAATTTTTATATATCTTAGAATTATGTTAATATCAGTTTCATTTTGATATCCATTTCATGATGATATTCTTTCTGTACTTAGGCCACCTTTCATGGACACCACTAAACAAGAGAATTTTGCATCCAATGTGGGTGAAAGTAACCTATGCTCAGAGGTTTCTGATGCTGTTAGGCCGTCCAGATTCACTGCCAGCACACGGGGAAATTACACTATATGTTCACTTAATGAGGCTGCTCTTGATCCATCCGATCAATGTCCAAGCCTCCAGAGTCCCTTTCCTCAGTCAACACAATACAATTCTGGTAGTCCTGACCATAATATGCCAACACACTTTGGCATTAAGATGGATCCTAATTTAGACATAGGCCATACGCCAGTGGAAATTCACCTTGTTCAAAATGGTGGAGAAAGGCGAAAAATTTTATTTGCTATGGAGGCTGGGTTTCAGGGGAATCATCCACATGAGTTGAACAAAGATGAAGTGGTAGGGTGTGACTGGGAAAGTTTAATCTCCGATGATGTAGAAAGTTTGTTGATTTTCGATTCAGCGACAGAATCAGAGGCCCACAATGAAGTGGGTGAGAAAGGCATGGACTGTGATGGAAATTCCTTGGTTTCTGTGTTGTCAAATTGCACAGAGAACGCTGATCATCAACAGGCAACACAACCTGATATCTCCCTTGGAGCTTTTGTCCATAATGTCAACCAAGATCCTTCTCTGAATTCTAATGAAGATTCTAGGAAGGAAAATGAGACAGATCATGCCACAAATTTGCTGTCAGGCACTTGCCAGGCTCAGGTAATGTTGAGTGATTTGATTGAGAAAATGGATGATATGCGTGTATCTGTATCCTTTTGGCAACTCTAACATAGTAGTCTTTTTTTTTTTATTATAAATTTCTCCTCCTGGTCTGTTGTATCCCAGCTTATATGCTCAATCTTTGAATTCTTGTTTGGCTTTCCATTCATCCTATGGGGACTATGGGGCAGCAGCACTTGTGCTATGTTTTATACCTTTATTTTTAGGACCAAGCAAGTTTTTCCTTGCCATAGGGATTCTCGGTAACTGCAAGATACTCAATTACTTTAAATATAGTCACTCTGCTAAAGTTGTGTGATTTTCTTAAGTTGCTGTATCTATCATGTTATCCTCTGATATATCAGGAAAATATTTTTAATATGCTTCATTTCTGTTAGTTTGTTTGAACCTTAAATTCTCATATTTGTCATGTTTGAAAGTGTAAAGTACTTACATCTGAAACACACGTACTTAGTTGACCTGCTATTTTTTGTGGTTGAGGGTAGTTGAAGTTGATTTACTTCTGATTTCTTTTTCAAGGGGAAGAAAAAATGTTAATTAATACTAAACATATGTCTCACACTCTCCTACATGGGAGGGGGTGATGATATTTGGACACGAGGATGTTCATTAGCTGAAAGGATTTTAAGTTGGTTATTTTGAGTGCATGAAATATGTTCAAGTCAATATGTAGGCGCGATAATGGTTGTCATTTCTCTTATTAGGTTGACTGCCACCAAAAACGTGGCATGCACAGACGCTGTTTGGTTTTTGAAGTAGCTAGTGTTTCTAAAAGGAATATGTACAGTGACTTGGACCTCAATCCTTCAACTTCTTTTCCATCCAAAGGCAAGAGAATTTGCGATAGCAACAACTTGGAGCCTAAAATTAGTAGGTCACTGTGTGCTTTATCTGGTATTGGGTTACATTTGAACACTCTTGCTACAACATCAAAGGATAGAATGGCCAACAAAGAGACTCTTTCTACTGGGAAACAACCGATCAGTATCCCATGCTCTATTGATCCCTTTCCATCAACAACAGCAGTGGACAACAGTCTGAGGAAGCCCTTCTCTGCTGAAAAGGATCTTCGTCCTAGCGGTAGTGAACTTGACCCTCAGATTATATCTTATGATGCTCCAAAGGATGGCAAACCAAATAATAGTGAGGAGCTAAATCAAGGTAGTCCAAAAAAGAAGAGGTATGTTGCATATGCTGCTATATGTCTTCCTGATTATCATGACCTTTTGTTCTTCACTATATCAACAACAATGGAGTTTCATGATCTAGACGCAAGTCAGAAAATGGAGGTGAAAGTGAAGGATGCAAGCGTTGCAACTGTAAGAAGTCAAAATGTTTGAAACTGTGAGGCTCTTTTACTTCATCTGAATATTTTATAGATATGCTTATTCAGAACTTCAAATTGCAGATTTACCCTTTATATGGCAGCCTGCTTTCACAGCACTCCAGAAATAGTTTCAAATTATTTGTTGCTTTTACAAGAAAGCAAAAGTACCTGATACGTCTTACCAAACAAGAAAATCAAGATTAACTATTTTAATTTTAACTTTACCATTATTTCCATTGACATGTTCTGCTACTTATGACTAAGCATGTAAGTATTCTGAAGTTCTGGTCTTGGTTTGTTGACATCTTATGTAGCTATTGTGAGTGCTTTGCTGCCGGAGTTTACTGTTCTGAGCCCTGTTCATGTCAAGGATGTTTTAACAAGCCAATCCACGAGGAGACAGTCCTGGCTACTCGCAAACAGATAGAATCTCGCAATCCACTTGCATTTGCCCCAAAAGTAATTCGAACATCTGATTCTGGTCTGGACATGGGGGTAAGAATCTCGTCTACTGCTATGCTTCTGTTGTTTCTTTCCTTTTTTCCCACTCTTGTTTCTGATGGGATCATTCCTTTAATACCTCTAGGATGATGATAAAAAGACTCCTGCTTCGGCACGGCATAAAAGAGGGTGCAATTGCAAAAAGTCAAATTGCCTGAAGAAATACTGTGAATGCTATCAGGTCTTGTGGTTTGGGCTTGGGCAACCACTTGCTTTTACTATAGTGTGTTATCTGATTTGGACATGCATGTTATTTTTAGGGTGGTGTTGGATGCTCAATCAGCTGCAGATGTGAAGGATGTAAGAATTTGTATGGAAGAAAAGATGGTAAGTGTTGATATATGCCATTCATTCTCCCAAGTTATAAAGCAAGGTAGCTGCTTAGGGGAATACCATTTATTTGCTTCTTTGATAAATTGCAGAAATTTTTAGGTTTCTCTTTGAGTTTTAGTTGTTTTGAACGTCATGGCCTGCAACACATAAAAAGCAATTGCATAATTCATATTCTGGTCAGACTTTACCTTGTTTGTTTCCATACAGTGAACTAAGATGAGAAAAGAGTAGGGTCTGTAACTTGATAATTCATACTGGATCAGCCAAGTTAGAAGAGATTATCAATGGGAAAATTAACAAGGGTGTCCTGGAAACAATGTTGTATCTAATTTCTCGCATTTTACTTTTTTCACCAGTTTTTATATATGATAACTGTGCATTTGATATTATTTGACATAGGTTTGAATCAAACATCAAGCCTTCTTAAGCATAACTCCTTGAGAGATAGTCTTTTTGGTTTATTCTGGCCGTACAATTTCTTGACAGGCATTCTGCCAGGTGTTGAAGAAATTGAACAGGTGGAGAAAGAACCTGATGTTTGTGAGAAGGAAAATGAAAGTTCAGATGATGTTCAACTTCACCATGCCACTAATGTTCAGGTTGATGAGCATCATACCTATGGAGAAGTTCTACCTATAACACCTTACCAACATTGCAGGTGAGACACTTTCATCGTTGTTTTGATAGCATAGTCTATTGATTTTCGCAGAAGCAGCTGCAAAAAAAAAAAAAGTATATATATTACTTTCAGGTTGTCTGTTGAACTGCCATTTTCTTCAAGTGCAAAGCCCACACGACCTACTAAGCTTTCCATTGGACGTTCTCCTGGATTATATGGCTTTCACATGCTTCAGAAGTCTGAAATCATTCTCCCCCAACCCAAGTTCGAAAACAAAGGCAGCACAGTTCTTGAGGATGACACTCCAGCTATTCTAAAACCCATTGCATCACCAACCATGGGTGTAAATATTTCCTCCCCTAATAGAAAGAGGGTGTCACCTCCACACAATGGAGTTGGATCATCACCACCAAACCGTAAAGGTTGCAGGAAACTGATACTGAAATCTATCCCCTCCTTCCCTTCACTTACTTGTGATGCATCCACTGAGAGCCCAGTGAACTATTCCAACAACTGACGGATCCTTGGTATCATTTCGACAGATTATTCTCTTTCGATTCCATGCTTTGTATCTGAAATATTTGTAGAATTGGCTGCCTGCCTGCCTGCATGAGTTTGATGTGGTCATCGGTTTGCTGCCGCCGCAGTGGTCGTATGAGACTCTTAACACTTTGGCAAACTCAAGCAGTCCGTCTCGGTAAAGATAAAATGTTTTATTACGAGTAGTCGTGTTGAAGTAGCAGACAGCTTGTTCTACAGTATACCTTGTAACGAGATGTTGTTCGACATTCCTGTATGTTTATTACGGAGGATCTTTCTACATGTCTCTACCTTGATTCTATGGTGTATATATTCATAGCTCAATCATCGTGATTCTTGTCCTTTTCCTGTTAATTGTTCTTTCATTTCTCAAGGCAGTGGTAGAACAGTCCAGTGGACTGTGCTGATGCATGGATGTAGTTTGCTAATGGTTAATCTGCATGATAGAGATGTAAATGTTATTATTTTGATTTATTGTAATCGACAGTGTCATGCTATATTGAATGCCTCGCAACTTAGGACCATCTAATGTCCTACACTTATTTTGATACTTTGATCAGAGATGACGAGACAAGAGAATGCCTTTGGAGAAGACATGGTTGGCACAGATCATCTTCGTATGTTCTCAGCCTGTTGATGGACTATTAACTGGAGATTACATGATCCCCCACATACTATGGAAATTTCATGTATTGTTGGGAACCATAGACATGGTTTAGAAGCAGGCATGAGATGTAGCCAAAGCAGAACAAAGCAACGTGGACCAGCCTCAGATTCCTTCTGCACTCCTCTTCTACCTTTGGATAATATAGTAGCAGTTCCTGTGGCAGTGACGGAGAAGTGTACATGTATCTAAATGGAATTGCACAAGGTAAAACAGTGAAGAAGTTTCAGCAAAGCATTTGGCAGATTACCAACCATGCATGGAGTAAGTAAACACAGTAAAATCTCGAAGAAGAGTTGCTGTACATGTATTGTTTTGTGTTGTCATAGAGCTTCCAAACACAATCCATCCCTCCAAAAAAAAATACGATACAAAGAGGATGAATATGATAGCTCAGCAACTGGACAGAAAGAAGAATTAAAGAAGAGAGAAGAAGAAGAAAACTAGTCGAAATAAAAGGCTCAGTTCCAGTCTTGGCAAAGCTCAGCAGCAGTAAACTAAAACAGGGACATGGCTGCCATTTTCCATTTTCTATCGTCGTTTTCCAACCAGGACAAGTA